>NW_028277125.1:48642196-48793712 GCF_059951505.1 Python bivittatus | reverse complement strand
TATCTAAAGTGGTCAAGAATTGGTCAGAAAAATGAAATACTGGCATTTGCGAATACTAGAAGATGTCTTTGATCCACTGCATAAAAAGCAGCCTGATGAAGTCAGATAAAATTAATGATATTCCATCGAGGAGAGCATATACTTTTCTTTTCTTTTTTTTTAACGAAAGGAAAGCTATATAGCATCTTTAGGGAGGAGCAGGGGAGGCAAATAATGATTTGTGTGTGATACTGCAGTTGCACAAAAGCTGTGACTTATGTATTTGCATCAGATGTTTTGATGCGTCAGATGTAATCAAAGCATTTGCATGATTATATCACTGTGTGCCTGTTTTCATTTTGGCTTCATTGCAGTTTGCTATTGATACTACGGTGCACAGGTACTATGAGCCCTAATTGTAGATCCAGTCAATACATGTTAAAAACAGCTGTAAGCTATTAGAAAAGACAAAGAAAAGATACGCACTCACCCGCAATGTCTGTTCTGTCTCCTTTGTTTTGTTCATTTCTTTGGCCATATCCAATGTATATTTTCGTCAACTTTGTCAAGGTTCATTCAACTTCCTACCTTTTATGACAAAAATAATTTGGTAGCAGTGGGGAAAATGATTGCTCTTGGACTTTCTCTGTCTCTTTCTCTGTCTGTCCTTATGTCAAATTTATTCTGCTGGTCCTCTTCACATTAGACTCTTCCTGCACTCTGATTTGCAGCACTGACCTATTTGATGGGCCTTAGATTTCACCCACAGGGCTACTAAATGGAAGAAAGGACTGGAAAGAATGATGTATTCTACTGTTGTTTGTTTTTTTAGCCTAGTATTACAAGCATTCCCTTCATAGTAGATTTTTGAGAAATCGGGGGAGGGGTGCAAAATCCATCCAATTTTTCAATGCTTAATTTAACGTCTGCTGTACCTATTTTATATAACAGTGTTCTTATGTTCTTGATTAGCTTGAGGCTTTTTATGCATTTTAGATTAATAATCAAAATTATCATTTCCTGAAGCTTCATCTTTCAGTATTTCTTTGCTATAATTATTAGAAACAGTATGCCTGTCCACATGTTAGAGAGTAGATAAAGCTATTGAGCTGTTTCACTCTGCTGTAATGTACTTGGATATGTGCATATATGTATTTAAATAAAGTTTAATAAAAAAAATTGAATAAACTATAGTTTCCATCATCCTCACAATTGACAATATTGCTAAAATTAATAGATTTAGAGTCCAGCAACATATAGAGGGCATTAGTGACTCCTGGGAGTTAATTTCCTATACAGGTAATCCCCTGGTTAAGAACACCCAGTTTAAGGATGACCCATAGTTAAGAGCAGAGCCTATTGTAGCAAAATTTGAGTTAAATACACAACAATTCAAGTTAGATACACAATGGTTCAAGTTAATTACACAATAGCACTTATAGAGTAATATACAATAATACTGTTCTGGCTTGCATACAAATTCAACTTATGGACAGACCTTGGGAATAGAACTCATTCTTAAACTGGGGACTGCCTGTACTAGTAACGGAATTTATGTTCCATTTATTAAAATAGCAGTGTTGGACAGAACAACTGATAATTGCCACCTGGAAGAAAAATGTGAAGAAACACAAACCATGAAATAATGATGTTGTTGTTGTTGGTCACACAACCAGCCAGATTTAGACTGGATGTGGGATTTTTATCCACCTATCGAGTACTTCCCAAGGACCTGGGATAGGCAAATGTTTGATGGTGTTAAAGATATCATTGCAGGATGTAAACTATTCCACATAAAGCTGCCTTTTGCAATTGACTGGTGGTGATTTTGTCAGTGCTGATTGTCTTCAAGTGGTGCTATCTTTTGCTTTCTTTTCCAAAAGAAACTTGTAATAATAGCAGAAATGTTGGAGAAAAGGGTAAAGAAGATCAAGAATTGATTAGCACCAGGTGAAGATGAACTGCTTGGCTTTTGATTGAAATATCTGACTGATCTGCACCCACTCACTGCCAAGCAGTTCAACAACATACTGCAAGGAGGTGAAATTGAAGATTGGTTAACATCTGCCAAAACCTACCTGATAATGAAAGAAACAACAAAAGAGGCAACACCAGGCAACTACAAGCCAACTACCTGCTTACCACAACTTTCAGATTACTAATTGGTGTTGTAGCTGATATAGTCCAACAGCATCTAATTGAAAACAAGCTCTTTCCATCTGAGCAGAAAGGAAACTGACCAAAAGCAGAGGACAAAATATCAGCTCCTAATTGACAAGATGATTTTGGAAAACTGCAAGAGAAGGAAGAACAACTTGAATGTAGCTTGGATAGATTAAAGAAGGCATTTGACTCCTTGCCACATGATTGGATAATCAAATGCCTAGAAATAACAGGAGTCAGTAGAAAAATCTTGTGCAAAGATCAGTGGCACAATGGAAGACACAGGTGCTAGTCAGTGGTGATAGACTGGAGGTTATATCAAGGGAGGAATCTTTCAAGAAGACTCACTATCACCACTACTGTTTGTCCTTGCATTGATTCCTCTGTCAACAATATTGTACAAGTTAGGCCATGGCTATCAAATATCAAAAACATCTGCCAAGCTATCCCACCCCCTTTACATGGACAATCTGAAACTGTACGGAAAAACACCATCTGAAATAGAATCACTGCTCAACACCGTCTGAATATACAGGCAAGATATTGCAATGGAGTTTGGACTGGATAAATGTGCCACCCTTACCGTCAACAGGAATAAAATAATGAAAACTGAAGGAATCAATATGCCCTATGGAAATAACATCAAGAGTCTGGATGAAGAAAATCACTACAAATACTTGGGCATCCTTCAAGCTGACAATAGCAAACACATTGAAATCAAGAAGAAGGTTAGGAGTAAATACATCATGAGATTGAAGAAGGTCTTAAAGGCCAAACTCAGTGGAGGAAATGTCATCAAGGCAATTAACACCTGGACAATTCCAGTCATTAGATACACAGCTGGAATAGTGGACTGCAGAACTAGAAGCCCTGGACAAGAAGACCAGCAATATAATGACAATGAATCATGCCCTTCATCCACACAATGATGTTGACCTATTTACCAAGGAGCATAGGTGGGTGTAGAATTATGCAAGTACACCAGGCGGGTGAGGAAGAAAAAAAGGGCATTGGAAGAATATCTGAAGGACAGTGAAGAAGATGTACTGAAGCCATGAAGGCTTACTGAATACTGAGGAGACCAACTGGCTTACAAGAAAGACCAAATGAAGAATAGAAAAGAAACATGGCAAAGCAAAGTATTACATGGCCAGTGCACAAAAAAACTAGCAGGAAAAGGAAATGGCTAAGAGCAGGAAAGTTGAAGAAAGAGATAGAGGGGCTAATTCTGGCTTCACAAGACCAAGCCTTAAGAACAAATGCATACAAAGTCAGAATTGAGAAGAGAGCAACAGACACCAAATGCTGCCTCTGAAAAGAAGCTGTAGAAACAGTGGACCATCTATTAGCTGCTGCAGGAAAGTTGGACAGACTGACTACAAACAATGGCATGAGAAAGTAGCAACAATGGTGCATTGGAATATCTGCAAGAAATGGCATTTGCCTGGTGGGACCACAGATACAAATACTCTGGGGCTTCAGAATTCAAACAGACAAGTGTCTGCCACATAACACTCCAGACTTAACAATTGACAAAAGACAAAAAAGTCTGGATAGTAGACATTGCAATACCTGGAGACAGCAGAACAGAAGAGAAAGAGCTGGAGAAAATCACAAAATACAAAGACCTGCAAATAGAACTAGAACAACTGTTGCAAAAGAAAGCAAAAATAGTACCAATAGTAATAGGTGCCTTGGGTGCAATCCCAAAAGATCTGGACCACCACTTGAACACCATTGGCATTGACAAAATCATCATCAGTCAATTGCAAAAGGCAGTTTTACTTAGAACAGCTTACATCCTGCGATGATATCTTTAACACCATCAAACAAGAACATCTGCCTATCCCAGGTCCTTGGGAAGGACTCAATAGGAGGATAAAAATGCCAAGTCCAGTCTAAACATCTGGCTGATTGTGCAACCAACCATAATGCCATTATGCTATATACCTTTGACATAAAAAACAATTATGTAGCATTGCGCCGACTATATTCTCATATGGAGAAAAATATCAGGCATTTAGGCAGAAATTCTACTCAAAAACACTCCATTTGAACAGAACAGGGCGCATGAAGAATAAATGAATATGATCTTGTTTTCACACAGATCATCTGATCCTTTTTCATGGTGTGTTTTTCTGCATAAATATGATACATTGAGCAGTACGTGAAGAGAAATAACAAACCTGGATAGAAGAATACAAATACGAAATAAAGTGATACCACAGGAGAAAAACAGAGACCCTAGGTTGTTCCTAGCCACATTGTACTACAGCTTGTATCTCAATTATTAGTTCAGAAGATGAAAGAAGAAAAAAAACTGAATGGAAACAAGGTTTACCAGTGAAGGCAGAAAACTTGTAATCCCATGTAATACTTTTTGTTCTTTGATCAGCAATGGTGGCTTGGGAAGCATACCAAGAGAGATTGGAGGCATCCTACACAGCCCCTATGAAGGAGAAGATTGCTGGGTTCTCATTAGATGAGGCTACATAGCGTGAGACCAAGAAATTCTTCCATATGTTTTTTCCACCAATTCTCATTCAATTTGTTTATTTGCTGTAGAAATTATTTCGAAGGAACTAGTATGGATGAAGTGAAGGCTTTTTATTATTTTTATTTTTTTATGAGGTGACCAAGAATGAGTGCCAGCTCATTGTATAATTATTCTGCAGCATTCTGAAGTTTTTCTGGCTTCTCATGAATTGCTTAAATCCTAAGGGAAGACAACATGAAGGAATTCCTGCTGTGGAGCTTTTGTCAATACTGATGCTACTGTCACCACTGAAGGGGAATCCTGCCTTTCAGAAACTATTGGAAAAGTCTTCTTTCCCTTGGACAAATTCAGAGAAATTACACACCAATTTATCTGCCTTAAGCATATCCATATGGACATTGAGGAGTGGCTCATACATGTACTCAGAAATTGGAAAAGGCAAACTCACCTTTACTTCAACATTAGGTGTGTCAATTTCACACATGCTATATGGAACAAGCTTTTTTCCCCTTCCTTTTCTAGCAGTGACTATGGAAACAAATTATATTCTTGAAAGAAAAGCAGCTGTGTAGTACCCTGACCTCAGTCATAAATTGCAATAGACACCTACACAAATTTGCTGCCCCAAATCCCTTTCTTAGATATTTCTTCCCAAACTTTCTCATTACAAAGTACAGAGTCATAACACCCAGGAAGGGCATTTTTAGTGGAAAAGGAGAGCAGGAGCCTGGCTTGGAGCAGTTTTATTTGGAGTCCCATATGGCTGCTTTTTCTTCCAAAATAAGAGCTGGCTAATTTAAAGGCACTAAAAAAAAAAACCCGTGCAGTTCCATGAGCCTCCCGCAAATTCAGCACACAAACCCAATCTAAATTCTGTAGTGTACTAAATCAGACCTGAAGGCATAAACCTGAGTTTTTGTGACTAGAATATGCATGACAATAGATTAAAGCTACTTAATCTATGCTGATGGATTTCCTTTACTTTGGAATTTATGGTATACACTAGCTTACTTATGCTGGCAGTCAACATAATAAGAATTGGTGGACTGGAGGCACTGAAATAATCAGTGAAGACTATCCATTGAGGAATGCTAGACAACATTTAAGAAGTCACCTGATCTCTCTTCTTCAAGCAGCTAAGGTGGCTAGGAGTATGTTGGATAATTATGTAAAATATATGTTCCACTTTAGAAGTGAGTGTCCTGCCTAAGATGAAACTACACTGAATTTGCAGAAATAAAGCCCAGGATGTCATCTGATTGTAACAGAGTAGTAGGCAAGAGCAACAAAGTCCAAATCAAGTTTAAAGTCAAGCACAGTGACACCTGCTCAAGAGAGCTGATATGCAAATTCTTCTAATAGCCAGCAGTTTGAAACTTAAAACTCCAAGTGCATCACCAATGATCAACTACCTCTCACCAAAGATTTCCTATTCATATACGTCTTACTCACATCTATATTTTTACCAGTAAGGATCTATTTTTCTCAAACAAGCCCTTTTTGCCTGGCCATCACTTAAGCTTGCATTCTCTGCCACTTTTAGTTCCCCTGACAGTGGCTCAACCGGCCCTTCTACATCATGGCTGCAGGAAGAGAGTTTGAGGAGATCTTTTCTAATGTTCTCTGTTTTGACTCAATAACTTGCTGCTCATACTGTGAGGAAAAAGTCTAGGTCTTCTTCCAAAGAGGAGCCTTCTAGGCAAGGCCAAAAGTTTAATACTAAGTTTAATTAATAAGTTTAATAAATCCCACTGAGTAGTGAATATGTTACATTATTACTTTCAATTACTCCAATAATATCAGCATTTCCAAATGTAACTAATACATTTAGCACATATTACCACGTAAGCATTGCATCTTGCACTGGATTAATCACAAATGATTGAGACCCTTAGCTGACCTGTTTTAGGTTTGTCTTTCCATTATCTGAATTGGCAACCTTGTTCTGGATTGTTCCTTGTTCCTGATGACTGTTGTTCAGAACACATTCCCTTTGCCCATTCCACCAACAAGTATCCATGGTTGGAACTATTGAGGAAAGGGCCTAGATGAAAAACGTACTGACATTAATTTTTATTTAAGCATCACAGTTCAAAGTGATTTTATACACAGTAGAGTGGTGATGGCTGTAGAGTGGTGAAAGGCCAGACTAATGCACACAACAGCCTGTTATTGGTTAGCTGGTGGAAGCACTAAGTGTCTCATGATGATCTCCCTGCGTTCCTAGCCTTTGAAAGCCAGCAGAAATGAAGATGATCACAAGGTGATTTAAAACTGGTTGGGAGGGGATGGAAGCAAAACTTGCTTTTTCATTTGTACCTTTCAACATGCCATTAGTCTGGGTTAAGGAACCTTGTTTAATATTTTAACAGAGATGAAAGCACCAACTCTAATAGAGTATAACCAATTTCATTAGAAAAGGCCTGTTTGACTTATGATATCTCAGACTGAGCAAGCAAGCAAGAAGCAGAAGGAAAATTAATAAGTGGAAAAGGAAGAAGCTACATAAGTGTACAGGAAAGCATCATTTCCATGTCATATCTATTTTCCACAACTTCTAACAACCTTGTTGGTGCTCATGGAGTTGAACATCTTGACCTGATGGTAAAGATATTAGCTATCTAAACTAGATTTAAATAGATTTTTTAAATATGTTCTTATTACTTAGCATTAATATGTTCTTTTGGCATCACTTTTAGGTTGGACTTCTGTTGAAATTCTTTCTGAAACAGTGAAAAAAATACATTTTACCATGAAATTTTATTATAAAACGGTAGGCTAGTTTAATAAATTCTTCATTACTTTTGTCAGCTGTACTGCTATAAACTCCTTGGAGACAAAGGCCTGCCCTTTTTAACACTGCAATATGTCATGCGTGTTTCTGGCACTAAATAAATAAACAAAAATAAATTAATAAAACAAAGTCATGGACAGAAACTCTGTAGAGGCAAAGTTAGGCTTCAGTAGCACCCATGATAAATGGCAACTATGTGCTCAAGACACATAGCAAAACATATGTAAGTGCATAGACTTGCATGTTCCTATGAATTCTCATTATTGACAAAAGATAAAATAGGGTATTATTGGAAGGAGCAACCCCTTCCTCCAATCAGTAGAACATTATTTCTCTCTGAAATTTATGTTTGCAAAAATATGGAGAGTTCAGGATATGCGTCCTTCCATGTTAAATAATGTGTGTGTGGTATCGCGTTGGAATATTCTATGAGAGCTGATTAAAAATATATAAGTCAACATAAAAACACTAAGAATGCATTACTCATTTGGATTATACACATGTCAAGCATGACATGATTTAAAGCTTGACATCTTAAGGGCTGGAGACAATCAAAACTCCAATTTCTGTGCAGAGCTAAATAGGTACTTTTAGATGGTATTAGAATTTACAATGTATTAATGAGAAAAGCCAAGTACCAGATTGATTGATATTGTTGCTGTGAACACTCTGCTCACAGAAGGATTTTTGAAACCATATGAATTAAGCATAGAATCATTACCCAAAGCAAACCTGTGCCTGTTTAAAATAATAGATCAGTTTATTTAGAATTCTACCTGGTTCCCCGCCCCCACCATCCTGACTTCTTTTTTAGCAGCCAGACCTATATTCAGTTTTTCTTTGTGGTTCCTACATTGTGATTAAAGTCACAATAGATCACCGAATAACTGCCTTCAAAATCCCATTGTTCGCTTAGCCTTTAATACTTTTATTTTGGAGGTTTGGATGTCTTTTCCTTTGTGAAATATAGTCAATATCCCATGTTTGCTTAGGGACAAAGTTAAAAGCCCAAATAATAGAATGAGATAATAAAGGATGACATAGTACCAACACAGCAAGTACCTTCACAGAGTTCTGGTAGCAATATAATTACTACTAATCATGATATCCTCACATTAGCCATGCATGGAAAGTACCAATTAATTTGTGTCAGGCATAAGTAGTGAGATGATATTACTTTGTTTTATGTTCATTCACAATGGACAAGCAAGATGCAATGAGCAGGTAATCACGCAACCTTCAATATGCCCTTTTTAGCCTGGTGTTTAGGAGACGTACATAAAAGCTCTATTTATATGCTTTTCATTGCGCATCCATAAAACTATTCACCATAAGCTTGGATTAGATTTCTGACTGTGGGCTAGGGGAAAAAGATTTTATTAGAGAACAGAAGGGATGTCACATGAACATGGATAAATGATCCCTGCAAAGTGTAAAACTAGAAGTATAGGTTTTGTTTCTTCTCCTGGGAGACAATAAGGTGACCTTTAGAAAGCAAAGTCAATTTCCTGGGGTGCCCTGTAAGCCATAATAATTTTGGATGGGCAAGGCATAGGCACCCAGCTATTCAATCTAGAACAGAATATCCACAGTACACAGCCACAGTGAGAAATGGAAGTCTTGCAGTCCCTCCCAATAGACTAACTCCATCTGTGTCTGTGGGGAGTGGGACAAGTGGGATCAAAGTGATGCCAGAAGCCTCACCTTTTTTCTTTCATCATTCTGATAAAAGCAATAAGTTCCTGTGGATGCTAACCTACCTTTAACCATTCTTCAACCTGACACCTATACTGTAAATTGTACTGGCTTTCAGCTTCCAGTATCCTTAATCTGCATGGCTTAGAAACAGGGAGTTGCAGGATACCAGGCTGGAGAAGATTGGCTTAATCTATACTGACCCTTTTCTTTTCCAGAGTAATTATAGAACTAAATGATCACAGATACATAGGTAGCTAATGGTGAAAAATCATTATGCTGGAAGATAAGACAGTGGTAAAATGAGTGACTCCTTACTTACGAGTGAAGAACTAAAAAGCTTTGAGCACACATATCAGAGAGTACAGTGCAAAGATGACTTTATGTCCTCAACCAGCTTTGGAAGAAACAGAGAGAGCTAACTTTTCCTTTTTTTTCTCCAAAGTGTAAAGACTGTAGGGTCTTTTTCCTCTCACACATACACTTTACCCAAGAAACAATTTATTGGTAGCTGTAACACTTTGAATTGCTCATAATTTTTTGCTATATTTAATTTTCAGTAAGAATTATTTCTACAGTTACGATGTATTGACAACTGTCACATTTTTATGCCTATTCCAGTGACATGTGTCACCTGTTGCTTTCTTGTGCTATGTATACTTACCTTGTAGTAAATCTAATTGGGTTCACTTCTGAATAGACTTTTATTAAATTGTACCATTGCTGTGCTGTAAGAAGTACCTGGGAACTAAATGTATTTTCTTACTACTTTGCAGTCTAACTTCCTCTCAATCAACATGTAATCAATTGGAAACAGTGAGTTCTAATGACATTCTAATCAGAGATGTTTGATGAGGAAATTAGACTACTCACTTTATTATTCTTGATTACCAGCAAATTATTCCTGGTAACAGTTGCCACTCTCCCCCTTTATTAGGAAATGATTAGAAACAAATAACTGTTAAAACAGCAGGATTTTAATAATAGTTTTATTTGTGCCTGTAATTACATGTATAGAATATCTTCAATCAGATAATAAACCTTCTTCACCTGCTCCCAATTTTACACAGTCACAATTAAGCAAACAAAATAATTCTATCAGGTACAGTAGTAATTGTGACGGGTATACCAGAAACAAAATGAAATGTTCTTTGCAAAGAGCACACTAGAAATAGATTCTACTATTGGGCCAATTTTTCTGAACTTCAATAAATAATGTGGAACTTAAATATGGAACTAATCAATTGTAGAATTATATCTCTGCCTGTCCTATCAAAAGTCAAGTATAACAGGGCTGGTGTTAGCACTAGTTGAAGAATGAGAAAGTTTTGAAAAAGGTCTACCACAGATTACAATGGGCATATGTTAGCCTGATTTTATTACTTTTATTACAAATACTAGAAAAGCCATTATTTTTTAAAAAAACAAAAATAAAAACAGCAGTTGCAAACCATACAACCATATTGAGAGGAGATCCCAGGTTCAAATTTTATATCTCTAGGTTATGTTTTGTCACATATTGAGGGCTGTAAATTTTGGGGCAGGAAGAACAGTTGATGTTTTCGCATTATTACTGTACAGTGGTCATCCATTCTGATTATGTGTCCCACCTACCACATCTGGACTCTAATAATCAGGGACTCAATGCTGGTGGACTCCACATGATCCAAGACCTCCAGGTTGGAGTCACGGTCTTGCCAACGAATGCTGAGGATGGAGTGGAGAGTGTGCATTTGAAACTTCTCCAGTTGTTTGATGTGCCTTTGGTACAGAGTCCAGGACACATCCATATAGCAGAGAATGGATAACCACAGCTCTGTAGATTTTCAGCTTTGTGGAGATATGGATGTTGTGTTGATCGAGCACTCTAGTACGCAGCTGCCCCAGTGCCTGGATGGCCTGGCTGATCCTGAAGTCAATTTCTTTGTCCAAAGACCCATCACTCAACGTGCTTTCTAAATATTTGAAGCTATTTACATTTGTCAGCTGGGTGTTGTCAACAGTGATTTTTGGTTCTTCTCCGGGAGACAATAAGGTAACCTTTAGAAAGCAAAGTCAATCTTCTTGGTACTGAGATGAACGACCAATGGTTCAAGGGCCACCCACATGCAGGTTTGTGACTACAACAGCTATTGGTCATCTCCACCTGTTGCTTCGCCATCTCCCATCACTGGGGGGCTCAACAAATTAGGTTTAGACCGAGACGATTTGCAGATAAATTGTAGATGAAGATGAATTGCACAACAGAAACCTGTGCTTGATGGAATTTTAAATAGAACAGCTTTGCACAGGGGCAGTCCCATTCTTGTGGCTCAGAGAGACCTTAATCCAGTGGCACAAAGAACCATTATGGTTGGTGACCTCTCCTGCTGCAGTGGATGACCAGGACATCTAAGTGTCTTGTCATGCTTTTAGCACTCCACAATGCCTGCTGGATCTGCCTTCCTGTCTGTTGAACCGTTGATCAGTCTCAGCCACTTAATCTACCAGGGCCAGACTTCATACACTGGGATAGACAAATCCCTATCTCACCAAGAGTCAAAGACCCATTGGCTACCTTATCTGGTTTGGCCCAACTGCCAAGAGAGGTTACTGGGTTGTGGCCACTGAGCATGTGGAGCCATAGGTGAGAGCTGAGCACCAGGTGGGGACCTAAGGTAAACAAGCAGCACTAGAAAGGGCACAGCAGGCTATTCCACTAGAGGTGCTACTACTCCCTGGTGTATGGGGTATACATCCCTAGATTACAGTAATGGGTTAGTCAGTCTCAGACCCTTTGTGTCTCACTTTATCCCATCTAGCTTTCACAGACAATTAATGCATATTTTCTAAGTGTTTTTAATTATTTTCAACAAATCAAAGTATTAATATGTAATATTTTCAACACTAACAGAACTAGATTTAGAGTAGAACAAGGTACATAGTAGCCTTTCATAATTTATGGACACTGAATTATTTCTCTGAATATCCCAAGGAGAAGGAAACTTTATCAAAAACTTCCCAAGGGAAGGACTCCCCCTTAAACAGAAACAGTGAATTTTATCCAATGGGAATTATATATGTGGTATTGGGCACGCTGCTGAGCACTACATGTGCCAGTTGCAAAGTAGTATTGGGGGCTTGGGGGGAAGGCTCCTTGAAGGTGGTGTGAAATTTGGGATTCTTCCTCCACACTCTGATATGAATTAAACATATATGCAAACAAGGTCATCCTCTGTTTGGGGGCATTCTTCCTTTTGCTGGACAGATTGCCTGCCATGTTCTGTACTTCCTAGTTTGTATTTCAGTCAGTTCAGGCCCCCAATACAAAGCTTGTTGATGTAACATCATGGTGAAAATAAAGGCTATCACTTAAACACTCAGTCATTTAAGAAAAGTTTCATAAATATAGTCTCTTTCACCTATCCCATACAATACTTTTACATTTTCAGGGATATGCTTACCTGGCAAATAGA
The DNA here is from genome assembly GCF_059951505.1 of Python bivittatus. Classification (NCBI taxonomy): domain Eukaryota; kingdom Metazoa; phylum Chordata; class Lepidosauria; order Squamata; family Pythonidae; genus Python; species Python bivittatus. The sequence continues at coordinate 48,781,129 of NW_028277125.1, read as the reverse complement.
AGATATTTTGGGCTTCTCTACATTTGTTAATGGTTATACATTGAAAGGTGGATATAACTGCTATGAAGTGTGCATGCAGCTTTTCCCCTTGTCTGTCTTTTTGTCTGTCTCTCTGTCTCTCTGTCTCTCTGTCTCTCTGTCTCTCTGTCTCTCTCTCTATATATATATATACACATACACTGATCCCTTCCCAAATCCTGCTGTGCTGCCTCATCATGGCAGGGGACGGGATATTCCTAGGAGGGATGAGTGAAGGACTCTGGGACAAAAAGAACTATATAATCCCAGCAAGGTTACCAAGGTGTGAAGGTCATCCCAGCAAGCAGGAATATAGCAGTGACAGCAGCAATATGGGAAGATACTTGTGGCAGAAGATCACTTTAGTGACAACAGGAAAGGCATCATTTCATAATGTGTGGGGAAAAAACTGTATTTTACCAAGAAAACCACATACAGATAGAAATTGCTAACACAGTTTTCAAATAACCAAAATGATGCCCATATATGTGAACATCACCAGATGAAGTAGACAAAAATCAAACTGACTATATTATCAGAGGAAGGAAATGAAAGAACTCAGTTATAACAGCAAAGATGTAGTCAGGGGTTGACTGTGGAACAGATCACAAATTGCTCAAGTTCCAAGTGAAACTAAAGAAGCTGTATTACAACTGTAAAGACATCAAAGATAGAAACAGACATGGAAAAAATGGAAAGTTTTCCAAAATATCTCAGAAGGAAGTTCAAATCTCAATTTGGTATGCTAAAAGATATCAATGGACAGAAAGTGATAGTAGGACAGATAGTAACTGATTCCAAGGAGATTAAACAAAAACGGAAGGAGTATTTTTTACAGTAGAGATGTCAATATCCAAGATATCTTAGAAGATATTCCATAGTTACAAGAAACTCTAGTACTAGAACATGAAGTTGGATCAGCACTCTGGTTATTACCAGGTTGGAAGGCTATAGGAATTGACAGAATGACTGCAGAAATATGAAATCAATTTATATATCAATACCAAATATTTAATGGAGTGTACAAACTATTGTACAATATCCTCAATTTCACATGTAAGCAAAATGATGCCTAGGATTATCCAACACTAATTAGAGCCCTACATTGAAAGGGAAATGCCAAATGTTCAAGCTGGCTTTAGAAAAGCCAAGGAACATGAGATATTATTGTTGATGCATGTTGAATAACTGAGAAACTCAAGGAATACCCAAAAAGGTCAGTACAGGTAGTCCTTGACTTATGCTCATTTGTTTAACAACCATTTGAAGTTACAACAATGCTGAAAAAAGTGTCTTATGACCAATCCTCACACTTATGACTGTTACAGCATCCCTGCAGTCATGTGATCAAAATTTGGGTGCTTAGCAACTGGCATATATTTACGAAAGTTGCAGCATCCCAGGATCACATGTGCAACCTTCCCAGGGGGCTTCTGACAAGCAAAGTCAATGGGGGAAGCTGGATTCACTTAACCACCTCAGTAAAAAAGGTCATATAATCAGACATGACTCACTTAAAACTACATTGCTTAGTGCTGGAAGTTCCGGTCCCAACTGAGGTTGTAAATTGAGGACTACCTGTATGTGCTCCATTGATTATAGAAAGGCCTTTCATTGTGTCAGTCAGTCAGTCGGTCAGTCAATGTCAAGCTGTGGAAGTGCTTAGAGAAAGGGGAATCCCAGAACATCTCATTCTCCTCATACAAAACTTACATACAGATTAGGAAGCCACAGTATTGACCAAACATGGCAAAACAGAAAGGCTATAGTTTGCAAAGGAGTGAGACAAGGCTGTATGCTTTCACCTCATATATATGTAGAATATATATTAAGGGAAGCTGGATTGGAAGAAGATGAGCATAGTTTTAAGGCTGGAGGAAGAAACATAAGTAAGCAGTGTTGTGCTTATGTATATCAGTATACTATACTCTCTCTCTAGAGAGAGAGAAAGAAAGAGGGAGGGAGGGAGAGAGTATAGTATAGTATACTCTAGTAGCTGAAAATGTAAATGACCCCTAAAAATGAAAGTCAAGGAGCAAAAAAAAAAGGGGGGGGCTAGGTTTAAATATAAAGGAAACAGACTAATTACAGCAGGAACAATAACCAGACTTAGAACTGACAATGATAATAGTTTTTTTTTTCTTTTAGGATTGAATATCATTAATAAATGAACTAGCAGTCAAGAGATACACCACAGACTAAAACTTGGTAGGGTACCAATGGAAACCTTGGAAAAGATGTTCAGATGCCAGGATGTATCTATACCTACAAAGATCAGAATTATGCAGGCAGTCCTTGTGACACTCTATGGAAGTGAAGCTTGGACTTTGAAGAAGCACGACAGAAAGAGTATTGATATTTTTGAACTTTGATGTTGGAGAAGATTCCTGAGAATACCATGAATAGCCAAGAAAACAAACAAATGGATCATCAAACAAATCAGCCCAGAGTTCTCACTCAAGGCACAAATGACCAGACTCAAATTATACTACTTTGGATACGTTATGCAAAGACCTAGCTCTCTGGAGAAGTCGGTAATGCTGGGAAAGGTGAAAGGAAAGAGACAAACAGATTGACCAGCAGCAAGATGAATGGGCTTGATTACAACAGCAGTGGGTACACCATTGGAAGACCTGAAGGATCATGTTGGGGACAAATCATCCTGGAGAAAATCTATCTACGTGGCCTCTAAGCCGACACCAACTAATGGCACATAATCAATAAATTAATACCCTGAAATCAGCATCCAATTAATACACTGTTCTGTAGAACTGTTCATGTAACCATCCACCTTGTTTAGTTCTGATTACTTCTACAAGGAGAGGTATAGAGCACACAATTTTTCCCTTTCTTTAGTTCAAAGTAGCCATGCAGAAGTATGCAATAGGAACTTTGTATTAAACTGGAATGGGGACAAAGCAGGAATTGGTATGAAGCAAGGAGATGTGATATGATGTGATCTTAACCCCATTTGGAGGTGTTAACCTGACGCACTGCTGTGAATGAAGGCAGTTTATTTACTCACAAAGAAGTATGAATATTTTTTCTCTTCATGTTATTATTTAATTTAGCACATAATCCAAAGATAATATATATGTCAGCTAGACAGAGCTAAGCAGAGTTGCATCACAAGCACAAAAAGAGCAAGCCATGAATACATTTTTGAAGCAGGAAACAGTAGCCAGCAATGAGTACATTTGTGAAGGTTGAAGCAAAAGAAAGAAGTCATGATTACATTGCCAGAGCAAAACAAAGCAACTTCACAGGATTAGAATGGTTTCTTCAGTTCAGAATGTTCAAGGCATTGTGGTCAGAAAAAGGTCAAACCCAGTAATTCTAGCAGGGTGAAAAGGTTTAAAACAGTCAAGAAAGGAAGTGCCATAGCAATCAGCTCTTTCTTTATAAGGAATTGACAAAGAAAAATTGACAGAAAACAACACTTTAGGAAAAGAGAAAAAAAAAGTGATTATTTTATTTTTTTTCCAGAACTTTTTTTCTTTTCCACTCTTATCTAAGTCTAGATCAGGCTATATCTGCCTGCAATTTATCTTAAAAGCAGACAACATTTGAGGACTGCCACCAATCTTGAAGAATATTGTGTCCAGCAAACCAATCAAGCAGACAAGCAGAGTCTGTTGAGAGACTTAGAGAATTTCACAGCCTCTAAGAACTAATGCTGAAATATTTGCAGTTCTCATTTTACCATCTGATGGTAAAAACAGCTGGAAACTGTTCCTTATCTAAGGAGATGGCTGAACAGCTAATTGAATTGGATCTGGAAAACTTAACAGGCACTCAGGCCAACAGGATATAGAAGATCAAAGTCTGAATCTCAGAGTGGTTCACTGATTGTTTTGTTTTGTTTTCCTTGAAACAACTTGATTGGAAAACTAATCAATTCTACCTGAAATTCCATCTGGAATGTGGGAACTCATAATATATATTCAGCATCACCTGTTTTTCACTGCTACTTTCAACAGTCTATCATCCTCATTCATATCACTATGTGTCAAAACATACACTAAATATAGCTTTTTTGTTTGTTTGTTTTTGTTTGCTATTCTGGTCAGTGACCGTAATAAAAATATTCATTCATATTCACTTAATACAGCTTTTTTTTTAAAAAAAAAATGAAGACATCAAAAGTGCCTGCCTCCCATTGCTTTCAAGGTCCTCCTCCAGTCATCAAAAGGTAGTGTACTTCATATTGATGTAGAGTTTGGTTTTCATTGAGTCAACACCAGAATTTATGGATGATTCTGTTGAAACAAATAGAGGTATATGAAAACTGAGAATTTTAGTTGATCACAGTATGTAAAAATAGGATTGTATAAGGATTTAATGGTCTTTGCTGGGGGGGGGGGGTTTGAAGAGCAGCAGCATTAAATACAGACTCACAAACACCAGCAACCTCATCTGGCCCACCAAAGGCAAATGTGCCCACTATTTTAATCTTCTCTTAAAGCAATAAGGGTGGAATATTATATTTTTCCAGAGCAATACCATGACAGCTACCTAGTGCAAACAGGGAAAATTAAAATATTAGTATCTAGTATAGTACCTATGGTAACTAGTATCTAGGTATATACCTAGTATATAAAATACTAGCATTGATGATGTTACTTAGTTAGGTAATCAAATCTCTGCAAGCAAACAACGAAGCTAGAGAGCATCAAGAAATCTACAGTTCAACCCTGAGCTACAGGTACCTGCTAGAAGTATATCAAGCTGTGGTGTCAAAGAACTGAGAAAATGTTGGCCATTGGCAACTCCCACATAGTGTTTATCCCTAAGAAAAGTTCAGTCAGGACCACAACCACTTGGCTTCTGGAAATTGAATTACAAGTGAGTCAATGAATTTACTCTTTTACATATTAAAATAAAATATTAATATATTCCTCGGCATAGTGTATGCTTTATACAAGCTTGGGCTGGGATAACCAGGCTGCCTAATTATACATACTCCCTTGTTTCCCTTATTCAGAGCAGAACCAAAATAGGCACAACCTGCTTTTGAACAGGTCCCAACTTCCATTCAGGTTTAGCTCTCGGTCAGCTGCTTTCCATTCCCACATCATCACTTTTAGAGAAAGGAAGTAGTGTTACAATCTGTGCAGGTCTCTGGTGAAGGCAGCAGAATATAATCAAATCCCACTTCCATCAGAGAAGTAATGTAGCAAAGACATGTGTCTTTTTGCCATCAGGAATCATGGCATTGAACCACAATACCCTTGATCTCCAATGGAAAATAATGCTGTCAGCAACATTTACAGCCAGGGAGAAATCCATTGAAAGAATAATTTCCCATAAGAGATATTTGGGTAACACCATCTATTTAAAGAAATAGGAGATAATATTTCAATTGCCACTGGATTTTTTTTTTTTTTCTTCTTCAACTGTCTCTTTTTAAACAAGGAACTTTTCTTTTTTATTCCTCTTGAGAGAAGACAGCTAGCAGGGACTGGTGAAAATCATGCTGTTTGAACACATGAAACCTCTCAGGATTTTTCAAAAGTTCAGCAGAAGTGTTCAAATATTAAGATGAGCACATAGATTGTTCATTTATCCCTGAAATAAATTACCAAAACTTCTAAAATTTTCATATTAGAGCACTTTAATGGTATCTGAAGGATAACACACATAATGGCTAATTTACTTCAGTCAGAATTTGCAAAGTTTCATTAACAGCTCTATAATTGGGACCTCACTTTTGAAGCTCTACAAGCTTATTCTCCAAGTTCAAAAGGAAACATGAGTGTCCAAGAGGTGCCGCTTTGATTGGCAGGTACTACTTATCAGCTTCTGGGATTGCCAAGTGTTGTAGGAATTCCAGTGATGGATGGATCATTCTAGTTTAAACCATATCAGTCCTGCATACATCTAGCCACTCACTCATTCCATCCTTCTTATTTCCACATTAATCTATGGATTGAGAGACAGAGTGCAATCCACACAAAGCTTCATATTTAAATATATTTTATGGGGTTTTCCCCCCAAAAGATACATTTTAACGTAGGCAAAAACTATTATGTAAGTTCACAATGAAGAATTGATATATTCCAATCTGCTTGTTTGTCCCAATAACATGAGTCAGGAATGTTAATAAAGACTTTGCAAAATTTTCCAGCATTCCTCTAAATACTAGGAAGTTTGCTTTTTATTATTTTCTTCTAAGCAATGCAGTTCTTTTCTACCTGTTATACATTATCTCCTAGTTTTATTAATCTTCAACTCAAATAATAAACTCAGAAACTTTCCATTAGGGAATCCACACCTTCCAGGTCTAGATTTGGAAAGAGCAGCCAAAGTTTAATCATTCTTTTTCCAAGTCTTCCCTTCCAGACAAGATCCAGCACAACAGACAACACAAGGACTATTTATCTTTCATCTCCTGCTGCACAGTGATAAAGCGTGCTTATGCTACATACCTATATTCTCAGTAGATAAGCAGTTTGTTGTAAAATGTAATAATGGTGGCCATTAGCTTAGATGAGTACAAAAATTGGTGGAAGATAGGTCTATCAACAGTTTTAAGCTAGGAAGGGTAAAAGTTCCTGTATCTTTAGAGATGGTGTTCTCCTGAATATCAGTTCCTGAGAATATACAAAGAAGGACTGTTACCTTGCTGCCCTGCTTATAAGCTTCTAGCGGTATCTGAATCTTTGAATATTCTTATCTCTAATTATTTTCTTACCTACTGTGATCTTTCATTATAAATTTCTCAGAGTTATATTTAATATGGAATCAAGGTATACTGCGTCTTAAGGCACATACTGCATCTTAAGGCACATGCAAATCCTCTTTCCCTATATCTTGAAATCCATGGAACCAAGAACAAAAAGGGATTATCTTGCATTATCTTATTTCCTTGCTTCTGAATTATCTTGCATCATCATCATCATCATCATCATCATCATCATCATTATTATTATTATTATTTCATTAAATAGAAACAGTTGAAACCTCTGTCTTCTCAGGCTCTCAGATATCTACGGAGAATTTTAGGACAACTGTGGAGAAAAGAGTTTGTGAGACAAGGAATCAAAATGGGTAAGCTAACTGCTTCTAATTACCCTCTTCTTTAAAATACTGCTGACCCTATTTAACAGTTACTTATTTAACAATTGGATACTAATCAGTTTACTCAAGCTGCCATGACAGACTGCTACTAAAAGAAGATAAGTTGTGATGGGTTTAAAGACTTCAAGGCAGTAAAGGCTTATCACTCAGGGCACTCAACTGTGGGAGTCGATAAATAGGAGGAAAACTAGGCTGATAAACTTTTTAGTATCAAATCTTCTTGTCCATTGCTGTTCACAGAATACCCTCTTCCAAATCAAGGTAGAAACAAGAGTAACTGATAGAGATGAAGATTTGATTACATTAGAGATAGATATTTCCATATTGTTAGCCATTTCTTATCATTGTGGAGCCTCAGATCAACCATCAATAGCAGGCACAAGAAGCAGGGTATAGAACATCCCAGGGTTTGGCTTTCATTTCCCTTGGTTTGCCTTATGTGTGGGATGCTTTGGTGTGTAGTCAAGAGTCTGATTTTAAAGATTCGTATCTTCATCCTTTGCAACATAGGATATACAGTAGAACCTTGTTATCATATCTATGGGCCATCAAAATGCTTTGTCATCCACTCCCACTTTCTCTTTCATCCATGAATTGTAGTAGAACAACTCTGAGTTATTTAAAAGAATAATACAGGCCTTTGCCAAAATTAAATGTTTTGCATCTCTGAGTCCTACATGAATCAATGTTAGATGCTGCTGGACAGAGTTTATGTGTGATGAGATTATGGGCTGCTCATGAAGCAAAGAGATAACTCAGCTGATGAAGGGCAGAGGCAGCAGCTTCCCTGACAGCAGACTGGGCAATGAGATGACAAACATACATGAAAGGCAAAGGAAAAAAAAGTAGGAGTGGAATTTGCTGGGAAGATTGTTAAGTCTTGAACTACTCTCTTTCCTCATAGCTGCAAATAGGGACTTCAGCCTATCATAACCTATTTCAGAGAGTTCCCCCATCATGGTGGCTAAATAAAGTCCTGGGCTCTACTGGTTGTAAATGCCATGCAGTTTACAATGCACCTGGAACATGATCAGTTGGTTTTTATTACTATAGCCAAGACTTCATCTATTCTGGAATTTCATGGTAACTCTGATGATCAGTCTAATGCACCTATCATTTCCCAACTTTAAAAACTGTAGAGGATTCATTTAGGTTGTCCTCTCCACTCCCTGAAAAATGTCACATAACTGCAAATGTGTTAGAGTTAACAAGTCCCTTTTTGTTATTTTTAACACACACACACACACACACAAACATTTATAGTGGTGAACTAATTTAAAAAACAATATATGTAGCTCACAGTTGAATTATGGAGTTCTTGGTACTCTCCGAGGTTGGTTGTTTGCTTGCAAAAGTTTCATTACCCAACTAGGTAACATCATCAGTAAACATCATCATGTGAGTAAACAGAACAACTCCAAAATCTTGACTGTACTGAGAGTCTTCTTCCCTGTACTTCTGCTGAAATAAATCCTCACTCTGGTGTTGATAAACAACACATATCAAGAACCAATTGTTGAAAATTAGAATTACATTTCTTCCATTGTTGTGCATAAGTCTTTCTTTCTTTTTCTGCCAGCACCCATGCAAAAAGAATCCAGATGTCTTAACATCCTGATAGATTTCAAATATTGGGAACATAGCTAAGAAGCACAGGTTCATCTTCAACACAGATGTTTCTTTTCCAGGTTTGATCAGCCTTGTCCAAGTGGCAGGTATCTCACATTTTAGCTAATGTATCAGCACTGGTTTCTAAGTCCTCTCTGAGTTATACTTCTATGTATGTGCTCTTCAGATAAGTTCATTTCAACATCATCAGTTATGATATCCTCCAGTTTAGTGGGTTGAAAGTGGGGACCACAGTTCTGTGATGTTCTCCTTCATCCAGGACTGGTTCCAGTTAGTGTGGGGGAGGGGGGGAGGGAAGATCCAACCTTAGACCTCTAATATGAAGGTTTTCAACACCTTTACAAGCTGTTGGGCAAGGACATTTATCAGTATGAGGTGAGGTATCATCAGTATGGTGATGGTATTCAGTTATATATCTCTGCTTTGGGATATATAAGTGATGCTGTTGAGGTTCTTATCTAGCTCCTGGAGATGGGGACGGTCTGGATGTGGAGTATAGATTGCAACTCAACCTTGCAAGACTTGAGTAGCTATGGGGTTTTGAGCCCCTTGGATCTGGACATTTCCATTTCTGGCTTGGCATGGGGTACACAATCTAGGGGCTCTTCTGGACTCACAGCCCCTGCTTGAGGAGCAAGTGGCAGTTGTGGTTAGGAGGTTCTTTGCACAAATTCAACTTTGTGTTAGTTGCATCTGTTCCTGGATCTGGAGGCTGTACTCACAACCAGTCATGCCTTAATGATTTCCTGAATGGGTTACAGCAATGTGTTTTACACTGGGCTGCCCTTGAAAAACATTCAGAAGTTTCATATGTTCTAGAATGCAGTATCATACACAATTCTGGATGCATTAAGATTTGCCCATGTAATAACACTGCTGTGTGAACACCACTGACTGTCAGTAGGTATCTGGATGCAATGTGAGGTGCTGGTCATCACTTTTAAAACCATGTATGTCATGTGGACAGATTACTTGTAGTGCCACCTATCTCCCATGTTTTCAACCCATCGTACAAAATTCAGCACAGTGGACATGCTCTAGGTCCTTTCTCTGAAACAATGTCATTTTGCAGGACCAGGATATCTGCCCACTCCATCATGGTGCCTGCCCATTGAAACCAGGATTCCTTCTGAAATCCAGATGACCCAACCCTATTGTCCTTCCAGAGGGCCATAAAGACCTGGCTCTTTCTTCAGGAGTTGGGGCTAGGATATAAGTGAAGTTTAATATACAGTATATCTGTTGGTGTTGTGAGTCCTTTTGGAGGTGCCTTGGTTATAATATGATGATTATTCTTAAATGTATTATGTGCTATTTTATATTGGGTTTTTATTAATGTAGTTTTTATGTATTATTTGTTAGCCAGTTACTTATTTAAAATGAGTGGCTATATGAATTTTCTAAATAAAATAAAATAATTTTCACCAAAGGGGGGAGGAGGAGGAGGAGGAGGAGGAGGAGGAAGAAGAAGAAGAAGAAGAAGAAGAAGAAGAAGAAGAAGAAGAAGAAGAAGAAGAAGAAGAAGAAGAAGAAGAAGAAGAAGGAGGAGGAGGAGGAGGAGGAGGAGGAGGAGGAGGAGGAGGAGGAGGAGGAGGAGGAGGAGGAGGAGGAGGAAGTCTGAGGGACCTACCACTGGAATAAGGCTGAACAAAAATCCAGGGCCCCACAACTAATTTATCTAGAGAATGATAGATGATCTGGGCAGAAGCAAAAGGGGTTCTATTATTTAGCTGAATATTTAATTTTGTGCTTCATTTTCAGGCACTGAATATGATACCTTCTGAGCGAAAAATATGCAATGAAAGTTCTTAAATAACTTAAAAAGATTTTCTGTATCACTGCAATCATTGTGCCCTGTTGGCATTTAAGGTCAAGTTCTTCTCAAGTGAAGGATTCGAGCAAGTCACACAAATTTCATTAAGGCTGGAAAATTCTATCTATCTATCTATCTATCTATCTATCTATCTATCTATCTATCTATCTATCTATCTATCTATCTATCTATCTATCTATCTATCTATCTATCTATCTATCTATCTCTATCATTAAGGAAGAAATGCTCCTCTAGCAACAGACAAGCAGATGGTTATGTCAATTTTAATTAAAATTTCCATTTCAAATCCGCTGAGCAATTCTGGCTGAAGATTTTATTATTATTATTTGGTTAGGAACAGAATGTAAACTGAATCAAACTGGAATTTGTCCATTTCTAAACTAGACTCCCATTTTTTCCCTTTTATTATGCAATTTAACTCAAGACATAATTTGAAAATGTGATACAAAAGCACCTCTCTTGGACTAGTGTTGAATAAAATGAAAGCAACTAATATAATTCTGCTTATTTTTAATGCTAGATGATGTTTGAGCACATTTGATAAAAAGGGAGGAAAACAAGTAATCTAAGCAATTTTTTTTCCTACTAAAAAGCAGCACTTGCTCTATGAAGCTATGCAAATATTAATTAATTAGTTATTACAATAATTTGTATGCCACTTCATTTCTAGAGACTGAGTAACTTACAATATTATTATAATAAAAATGTTACCACTGGAAAATATAGAACTTTGTCTACCCCAACATTGTCTATTGGTTGCCACTCAGTCATTTTTCCCTGAAAGGTTAGAGTGAGCTAATACAATGATAATGATCTGTTGTTAATTACACCTCAGTCTAAACTGTAAATATTTTGCATTGTGTTGCTTGATGTCACAATACAGTACAGCATTTTTCTACTGGGAGTAATTATAACTCAGCAACCTGCAAGTCTAGGAAAAGCAAACTTACCATCAAAGATGAATAGAAATCAGCAGCTCTTCACCTTTTTTTTTTTTTTAAATTGGGTTTTACAATTTGGTTTGTCCTAATCTAATAACTATTATAAATATACAGGAAGGGGACTCTTCCAATTCAGGGTCATGTTATGGAAACACACTGTGATCAATAGATAAGCTTCTTGTCTATGTTTAATAACTCATGAGGCACTTGTAGGAAGCAAACTGTGGATCTCATGTCTGTAAAATAGGATTTGTAAAGATTCATTATCTGTTTCAACCTTGTTTGGTATCTGTAATTTATGGTCATATCATGCGGAACTATGCCTGATGCTATCAAGAGAAATGAATTGATTATTCAACTTTTTCTGTCTGAAAGAATCCTTAACTAGTTATTCTCAAGATACATGTCATTAGGTTTGTGTATATTTGTCTGTTTCATACAATTATAGTTGACTTTTCTCTGTGAATGGCCTGAAGAAGAGGACATGAAGATATTTGGAATAATACCCCAGTAGTTTCAAATGTACTCCCAAACTCATGATGTGCAACTGCTTCAATGTTTTTTTTATTCATTCTCATTATGATGAAAAAGAAATGGCTTTCATTTTTGCTTTCAATGGAAAAAAGTTTGGTGAAATGCTCATGGGTAGGAGGTGCAATTCTGGCACATCTCTTATTCTTAACATGGCCAAGAGATTTGCATGAAAGCCCTGTGTTTCATTATACAATCATTCCTCCAGAATTTTCAGCCTCCCTGGCTTTCTATATTTCCATCTAATGCCAGGGAATTCCTCTTCTGATTAATGAGTGTGGCTAGCTGGGGGAATGCAGAATGATGGAGATAACAGATATGGCTACAACCTACTTAAACTAAATGAAAGATTTCTGTTCAGCATTAATTTGTCCTAAAACCTGACTTCTGCAGCTTGCTAAAAGACTTTGAGCAATTGAGGCTTTAGCAGAATCAAAGGAAATGTAGACCAGAGGCAATAGACACAAATAATGTGTGATGGCCGGTACATCTCCTTTCTCAGTTGAGCATTTGGCACTAATCGACCTAATCATTAAGAAACAGACTGTCACTAGCAAACTAATTATTAAGTTGCTGACCCAGATCTTTAACTTTAAAAAATTAACAGCTTCAATATCTCTTCCCCTTCCCCTCCCCATGACTTTTATTTCTCTTCTGAATTGAGTAGAACAATATTTGTGTCTTGCTTTAGTCAAGAAGCAAATTAATTTCTTTCTGGAGGAAAAAATTATTTCAATCCTTTAATCCTGGAGTCATAATGTCACTCTTATCTCAGAAAATAATCATTTAGAGTATTCATTTATTAAAATTTCAGAGGAATCAGTTTGTGAAAGAATAGTATGGGAATAGGAAAAGGAAAATGATGGGAGTGTTGAGAAATAATTGATGCATGACCTTTATTTGCACTTCATTACTGGCTGAAACTTCTCAGTTATTTTCTGATCTTTTATGCATGTACAATTCTGGCTTCCTATATAAATAGAAAGATTAATTTGGGTGATTATCCAGCGTTTCTAAAAACCTGTTTGGTATGCATGCAAATGTAGAAAGATAATGTGATCCTGCCTGTATGTTCCATACTTTGCTTCACACTTTACATTAAGTGGGATATAAAGGTAATAATACAATAATTACAGGATCTAGGACAGAGGCCAGATCTTCCTATCTATTGACAGTCCACTAGGTTGGACTGCAAGAAAATAGCTGTCGGTAAGACTGCTGAGTCTAGACTTCCCAAAACACTGAAGCTATGAGATTAAGTCAATACATTAACTATGCCTCTCAGCTGGTGATTGGATACTGAACAGTTAATCAGTGTGCTGGCAAGGCTTTGGCTGCATTTCCCAACAAGAAGAGAGAGGGAAAATTAGTAAGATTATTACTCTTCATCCCATCTTCTCCTTTGGAAGGATTCTGAAACAATTTCTAATTCTTCTTCCATTCCTCCCCCTCTTCAAATTAATGAACCAGATAAGGAAAAAATGGGCAGAAACCATAGATATTAAACCTGCATACAATATTGCCATATACATAATGCTTTAATTCAGATGTTTCACCTTGAACATTTTAAACAAGAGTGTGTATCTGTTTTCAGGGTATTATCTGCAACATGTAAAACTGCCCTGATGTAAGCCATTTCAGAGAAAAAGAAACCAAACTACAAACTTTATTTCAAAAGCTGTTGGTGGTATTACCTCTTCCAATTTAGAAATCTGTTTTCAATATCCTGCTTCATTAAATGAAATCATCCCTGTTGAACCAAAGTAGTTTAATTGCAATGGTCAGTGTAGCTGCCCTGCTATACATGCATATCAGGTGTCTGCCAAATGAAGGAAAAATAAAAATAAAATGGAGATCTAGATAGGTCTCGGTAAATAGCAACCTTCTCACAAATCTTTAATGTTATTGTTGTTCCCTTCTTTCCTACAGCAAAAGAATCAGGATCAACGTTTTTTTTTTTTTTCATCCTCTCTGGGCCTTGTCTTTGGAAACTAGTAAATTACTAATAATGAGCCTAAATACAACCTCAGAAAAGATTTAAGAAAGAATTGCCCATCTTTGTGGGAAGAGCATCTATTACTTGTCCATAAAAACCTCAATTGCCAATCAGTGCTGAGGACTTTTTGAAGAATAAAACTTCATACACATGTATGCACATACACAGACAAAAGTTCAAGTATTCCTGCCTGCAAGAATTTTTGAAAGATGAAAAGCTGTTTTCAAAGCACAGCATGGTCGCTTACTTCTATAGTAGCATTAAAGATGTATGTAAAATAGTTCTTCCATATCTGGGAAAATCCATTTTGGGTTCTATCAGAGAAGCAGCCATATGATAAATGCTTCCCCAGAGTGCCTGAGTCAGAGGGCTGACCCAAGTATTTGCTGTACCCATGGGATTGCAAAAAGCACATACATTCTATAGCTCTGTTGAAAAACACCATGAGAATGCAACTCCTAGTCTTCTATATGCCTATGAAAGAAAGTAGAGCAGTGATGGCTGGTGTGGGTATTCCGGGCTGTGTGGCCGTGGTCTTGAAGTTTTGTTTCCTAACGTTTCGCCAGCACCTGTGACCGGCATCTTCAGAGTGCAGGAGCACAGACAGGAACACAAAAGACACTGCAGACTACAGCAGTCAGAAAAATCTGCAGTAGCTGAACATGCTCTCAAGCACACTGGACACAAAATCTTATTTGAAAACACAGAGATACTGGACAACACCAACAGCCACTATACCAAGCTATACCGGGAAGCCATTGAGATTCACAAACACCAGCACAGTTTCAATAAAAAAGAGGAGAGTCTAAAAATCAACAAAACCTGGCTACCAATCCTGAAAAATACAGCCTGCAAAAGGTCAACAAACTCAGCTCAACCACCAGGACATGTGAACAGTTCACACAATGAACTTGCTAATCACCCCCAGCAGCCCCTCGTTAACAATTCAGTAGAAGGAAAAACCCTGCCTAATCCCCAGGAAAATACACACAGATGCTGACTCCAAAACAAGCAGCCACTCAGTAACCCAACCCCACCCACACCCCGCCCCCAGATCTCTATAAATACCCACAGAAGGGTCACTTCACCCTGGGCACAGAGAGAATTGCTCCTGTCTGTGCTCCTGCACTCTGAAGATGCTGGTCACAGGTGCTGGCGAAACGTTAGGAAACAAAACTTCAAGACCACGGCCACACAGCCCGGAAGACCCACACCAGCCATCGTATGCTGGCCGTGAAAGCCTTCGACAATACAAAGTAGAGCAGTGTTGTCCAAACCTGGCCACTTTAAGATGAGTGGACTTCAACTCCCAGAATTCCCCAGCCAGCATGGCTGGCTGGGGAATTCTGGGAGTTGAAGTCCACTCATCTTAAAGTAGCCAAGTTTGGACAACACTGAAGTTAGAGCATCCATTTCTAACTGATTCACTGCAGCTGGGTTTGCCCAGCACATGAAATGGTATGCCTGATCTTGGCTTAGCCTGTTAGTTGAAGCAAGCAAAAATCATGGTTTATACTTTAGCATGATTTCTGTATCCAGCTATCACATCTTATTCAACAAGCCCTGGTTAAAATATGGTTATCAATTAATCTGATCATATCATGATAGATATATTATGCAGGTGCTACCCCACTGATGGCAAACTTACGACACACGTTAAAGGTGACATGCCATGGCATTTTGGGTGACATACCAGTGTTCACCAACACCCAACAATTATTCTCCCTGTTTGAGTTACCAAAGAAACTGAGTGTGTTTTACTCGTATTTTTGTTATTATTTGACATTTCTTTATATAATACAAAACACCATATGTGATTGGACTGTATTTTTTTAAAATAAATGAATATGTAAGGAATTCTCTTTTGTTCGGGGGGTGGGGGGTGACATGCCAGCAGAGTCAAGTTAGGCATTTTCCAAATTTTTGACATGCTGAGCCCCAAAGGTTTACCATCACTGTGCTACCCCAACATACCTTCCATCAGAAGAAGGATCTCCTACTTGAAGTAGGAGGAGAATCTGCCATTTCCTTTCCAGTGGACATCTCCTAGCATGCACACTATCTCCAGCAGCAGCACTGCCATCTCTAACTTCTCAGCTGACAACTGACTAGTTGACTGACAGATGTTACTTTTAGTGGGTCCTCAGGGCAATGCTGTATTGTGGCAGGTGAGTCAGGAAGGATGCCATTTGGAGATGTGCATACCCTTAATGCAAACTGAAATTGCAACTCCAGGTAGTGGTCAGATGAGCAGCAGCAGGGGCTTGGTATCACTCTGCTGCTCACACCAGCCACTGCATTTGCACTTTGTTTGACACTAATTGCTCTGTAACCAAGATATTACTATGGCTATGAGTTCTGGAAGTGGAAGCTAGCTTCATTCTGAAAAGAGGATCATTTTGGTTCCAAATAGTACTATTCCAAGTAGGCTAGTGTTCACAATTCCACCTCCTCTTCCTGTGCTTTACTGTTAAGCTAGCTTGTGGGACTGGAATTAATGCTTGCTAAATGAAATGAATGTCCTTGAAAAGCTGACAACTTTGTAAGCTAAATACTATTTGTATACAATCAAACTCTGCTAAAGCACAGAGTAACATCTGATGGAAAAAGATAAGACAACACAGTTTTGGGAAATAAGTATATGTCTTTCAACATATTATTCACATCTTCAAAAGCAACATATAGATGGAGATTAATTAATTAATGAAGACTGGGAATTCAGGAAACATAGTTGAATGTAATCAGTATTCTGTTTAAGCTACTACTCCATCCATAGTGAAAATTATTTATTTTGATAGGATTACAAGAATAGTGACTGTCAATACCTCATCTGGGAGTGAAAACTTGAAAAGGTTAATTAGGTCAATCCAGATTTATTAAAGAAGAGTCAGCAATTTGAAGCCCCAGGGCTGCATATTGCTGCTAGTCCCTTTTCTATGGCCCCTGGAACTAACTGACTATATTTGTTGGAAAATGATGGTAAAAATGAGAGTTTAAAAAATAGACTAAGGGCTTTCCCATACATTACTGCAGCTTTTACCTGCTTCTCTTCCATGTGTAAATGGATTGGCTTAAGAAAGTGGGGTTTTTTTTAGATTTCAAGTCTCTCCTCTCCTTTGGCCACAGTGATGATGAGATGTTTTGTCTGGACTACAATTAACATGGCCCCTGAAAATCAGCAGCAATTATTTTCTCTTCTTTGGCATTCTACCAGGGTCAATCGTTCCATTGCCCCAAGTGTAATCCAAGATCACTTCTCCTGCTTATTCTATCATTGTTATTTGGGGAATGAAGGTGCAGTTAAGGAGCCTGAATAATCTGTCCTTGAAATCACCCTCAAGTTTTAGTTATGCAATCCAATAAATCCAGCACTGGTGTTATCATTCACTCATTAAATGAAAGAGTAAGACATTTGTCTGTTACTTTTCTGTGCTGAGTATATGCTACATGAAAAGAAGTTACCTTTTTACTTCTTGTGGTTTGAAATGCAGCTGGAAGCTTGAAGGCAAGGAATAATCTGCTGCAAAAACTTAAATCTATAATGATATAGCACTGCAGGATTCATTTAATTAATCCTTTTAAGTATAACAAAATATTTTGTCAATTGATGGCACAAAATTCTATACTATCCTTTGTTTCTTAGGGAAATAAATCAAAATGAAATAAATTCAGCTCTAGTGAGTGGATCTGATTTAATTCATAGTCTCTAAGTAAGTAATTTTCCTCCATGGTTTCTACTTGATCCTAGCAAGTGAGCAGATTAAATGGGAACTACCTGGTCAAGGTCCGTCTTGATCTTTGTCACAAAGATTGAATGACTATGCATTATTGAACATAATTCTAATGTAAATGTTTAATATGATAAAGTCATAGCTATGTTATTTCTATTTTGTATGGTATTCAACTTTTATTTTGAAAGTAGGCCAAGCTATTAAGACTTGAACTTAACTCCTGCAAATTTAACAAAGTAACAGCATGACACTTATGATCTTACCATTTTAGATTCATTTTTGGAATAAAAAATACATATCTTGATTCTCAAGGATCTATAAATCGTATCTTGGTCTTGTGGAACATCTATAGAGAACAACTGCTATCTTTTCTGACCAATCTTCCACATGATATGATCCAGGGCAACCAATGAATTTACAAAATAGTGCTTGGACACTGGTACTCATTCTCCCTACTCACCTTCACCCCAGGCTTTCCAACAGTAGAAGGGTAGCTGGCTAGCTGAGCATCTTTAATCATTAGCCTTTCTTCTGCTTTTTCCACATGGAAAGACAAACGAGTGAATGGCTGAGCATACAGCCCTGTCTCACTGCTTTGCCAACCTAAAGCCAGTTTGTTTTGCTATGTTCTGTTTGGACTGTGGCTTCACTGAGACTGTAGGTTTTGCATAAGAACAATGAGATATTCTGGGATTCCCCTTTTTTTTAAAAAGAACATTCCATAGCTTGACATTTTCTCCACAAAGGCCTTTCTATAATCAATGAATTACATTTTGGCTTCCTTTTTATATCCTTTTACTTTCTCAATTATCCAGCATGGATCAGCAATAATGTCTCATGTTTCTCAGACTTTTCTAAAGCCAGCTTGAAATTCTGGCATCTTTTTTCCATATAGGACTCTGATCTGTGTTGGATGATCCTAAACATTATTTTGTTAGCATATGAAATCAAGGATATTTTATGATAGTCTGCACACTCTGTTAAGTTTCCTTTCTTTGGTATTGGTATGTGGATCGAATTTTTAATCTCTTGGTCACTGATTATGCCAGATTTGCTGGCATAACTTGGTTAGAATGTTTGCTGATTCTTCTTTTGTTGGTTGCCATATTTTGGTAGATATTCCATCCATACCTATAAATTTCCAGCAGTAATGACTGGAGTGCAGGTTTAATTATTTTCATTCTGTACCTTATTTTTTCTACTTTTTCCTTCTTTCTTCCTATTATTTTGGGGGACTAAAAGTTCAATGCAAGAACTGTAGTTTTGCCCCAAAGAGAACCCCAAAGACCCATCTTATGTTCAACTCAGTTACAGATCTGAATCCATAGTTGTAGACAAATGTAGGCAAAGTCCAATTGTTTCAAATTAAAAAACCCTCCAAATTCATGGAAATGTTTTGCTATACTTACATTTAGATAATAATGCTTAGTGATGAAAGGTATGTTTTGTGTAGTATTAAATGTATATGCATTTCTGTTTTATACAACAGTTTTCCATTTTTGCTACCTATGTATATGTAGTAAAAAAAATACTTAGAAAGAGAGAAAAAAATCATATTACTTATTGTCTGCTAGTCAGTTTACACAATAAGTTCTTCCATTTTTATTTTGCTTCAGGGCCTCACAAATCCTAGCAGCAGTCTGGCCTACCCTGAGGCTTTGAAAAATCAGCAACCATTGGGACTTCCTTAGCTGCTCGCATCATTAGACATTATTATTTCAGTAATCCTTACAGGTTCTGTAGTGTTTCTTGCCTACTGCTCTTCAGCAGCACTTAATACTAAACCCTGCATAATTAAGGATGTTTAGTCATTTCTTTTGGAAGACTGGAGTTGTTGTTTCCATTCATGTTTCATACTGTAACCTAGTATGCAGAGACTGTCATCTAAACAAAGAGCCTAATGTACACCTTTGAAAGTATGGCCTCTGCTCCGGTTGCTGTGAAAGGTGGTCTAATCTATCCGATTGCTCATATTTGTTAAAAAAAGGGATTTGTTCTGCCATTCATTGGCATGGGAGAAACACAAATGGCTGTAACTTTTTGTTTTTCAGCAGAAAGGGATGAAATTTGAGAGGGTCTGATATGCCAATTTTATTCAGCTACTTGTTTTGAAAAGATTGATTTTCAATCAGAGGGGATGTTGAGTGTCTGAAGTTGGATAAAATCTCATACAGTGATTAGTAGAAAGAAATCAAAGAGGTGGAACTAATCCAGTTATGGTGTTAAGGTACTTGGTAGATGAGGAAGGGCCTTAAAAAAGGATATTAGGAACAGAAAAATGAATATATTTGTGTCTGTCTCCTGATGTGTGGCTCCTCTGAGGAGGGAAGAAAAAAGGATGGGACAGAAAAGAACCTAGATGATCCATTCTGCCTTTCAAATGAAAAATATTATGCCATCAATACTTGCCACTCCTAAGCCAGCAGTGTGTTTTTTAAAGGTAATATTAAATATTTATAGGACCTAAAGGTCTTGTAAATCAGTGGATGATTGTTTTAAAGAACATGATTTTTTTTCATCTTAAAATGGGGTTAATACTACAGAAAATCTTATTTCAGAAATACTAGAAACCTCACAAAATATTTAATAAGATTGGAGTTGCAAGTCAAAAGTTGGAACGTTAATCCAGTGATCTGATTTGGATTGCATTGCACAGGATTGTTAACACGGCTTAATCCAATCATTTCTAATTACAGATGCATGTGTTCTGCTTGACAGTACGCCTTGGTATTTGTAAGATATCATGATATCAAAAATTGTGGGCATTTAATGCATAGGCCAAAGAATATGATACAATACTGGAAGAAGAAATATATACCATGTCAGTGTTTGTATTAGGTAGCCCTGCCTGCCTTCCTCCCTCCCACAAAGGAGTAAAGAAGAGTTATTTCGAGCAACTTGGTCACTTTTTAATATACTGTACTGTTCTGTTTATGAAATATTTGATGTGATATCTTCTTTACACTATCACATATATGTTTTTAATTGAAAAACTTTGTACCATCTAAGTTCAATGTATGATACATACAATCTTATTTCATCATTTTTCTGGTGAATCATATAACTTAGTTAGCACTCTCAAACCTCTTTTACTGCCATAGTGCTGGGCAGTTCTTTAGAGGGGCGCTTGGCTTTGTTGAAGTCTCAGGCACAGTCTGCAGTCCACTGAATTGAAGCGGTACAGCTGATTTGCCAGTTAGGAGTACAGCACCGCTTTGTACTGTGAAGCAAAGCAGAGAATTGAAGTGATGGTCCACTTCTAAACTATTATTCACTTTGCTGAATAACAGGAGCCTCTCTGAATGTGCAATGAACGTGCAGAAGTCCCTGGCACTGTTCCTAATAACTGTTCCAAATACTATGGGAGTTATATACTAAATAATATTTTTTTTTCTTTTCTAGAAACTATTTTTATGAACAATATCAATCACTGATTAGTCTTCATACCTTTTTCTCAAGCTATTTTTTTTTCCCATTTGAAGTAACAATTTTCACCATTTTGTCAAAGTATAATGCATTAACATACAACACTTCTGTACAAGACCCTTGTAATTCTCAACTCAACAAACATATGCTACACCTGAATACATTCTTGATTCTCATGTATTTATATATCACCATTTTTGTGCTCTGTATTCTTGGTGGAATTATAATTTAACTGAGGAAACTAGCCTTGATAATGTGTATTGATCAAAAGGCAGTAGTGCCTGCCCTAGTAACAGTTGCTATGAAACAGAGCCTTAAGCAAACAGTTTGAAATGACTATAGGAGAAAATGCCCATAGAGGTACCAGACAAATAGTAATACTGTATGCAGTATGGATTGGTCAGATGGTCCCAAATTGGACTGATAACTGAGAATCTATTAAGAATCTTATTATCCAGGATGATGACGATGATGATGATGATTCTCCTTCTCCTTCTCCTTCTCCTTCTCCTTCTCCTTCTCCTTCTCCTTCTCCTTCTCCTTCTCCTTCTCCTTCTCCTTCTCCTTCTCCTTCTCCTGTTGGCAGTTAAAACTTGAAAGGTGAAAAACTATTGGAAAAATCCTAAGTGCTAAGTAAGATGAATAGGAAGGTGCACTATGAGTTTGTGATAAAGCTTCAAACAGTTGGTAGAGCCCTCCACAGGAAAGTTTCCAGAGGGAATTTCAGCAAAACCCTTTCAACTGAATCATCTTAGATACCAGATACAAAAGAAGAGCTGCTAGCAGAAAAAGCGTGCAATAAAGTATCTCTTGACAAGTGGAGAGGTTTAGCTGGGATGAAGTTGAGGGGAATTTGGTGTAAGAGAAAAGCTACTGAGAGTTTATTATCTGGATAAGACTGAATTATCAAAGCATTGTTAAAAGGAAGTTTTAAACAACCTGACATTAGAAAATTGCAAGCACATTTCAGAACAGCACTACTTTTTCTTCTTATACAAGTTAACATGTATGCATCTGTAATTTAAGAATGTATAAGTCCACCAGGTTTGGGGCTGTAGGCTAATATTTATGCTGAGCTGCCCTGTGAACAGGAATAGCCCTCCACAGTATCACATTTTCTGGACTGCATTGTGACAATGGTGAAATGAGGCAATTGGTTTTCAAAGAAATGATAATTCCTTTCTCCATTGGGTATAGTCTGTGTGCAGAGTACTGAATGGGAAGTAATCTGTGGTGATCAAACTGCTTAGGATAAATGAGAGGAAAACCACCCAATAGTACTCACCTTTTAACATCTTCAGACCATAAATTCAACAATGCAAATGAAACTTCTCCCTTAACGATACAATTCAGCAGCTTTTGGAAACAGAGGTGTGGGAATTAGGAGACAGGAATGCAATGCCCACTTACCTTTAATCTGATTTTCTTGTGATAAATTAAATCTAACCCTATTAAATGTCTTTATGTTATGACTGTAACACTTTTAGGAAGCTGTCATTCCTTTTTTAATGGACAACTATGTTGCCTCTTCTTATATCTTGTTTTGAGATTGATCATGCTGTATATTTTCTGTTTTCAAATTTATCTTGTCCACACATGGGCAGCTGCAGGACCAACTGAGCAACATATGTAAATCAAGCATCAACTATATTCAGAATGCAAATAAGGTGGTAAATTCCCACATCTCTTTTGTATATGGCTTCATTTTCCTTTAGCTCAAATTTGGGTGAAAAATCCATAGCATAAACAAAGATTTTTGCCCTGTTATGCATATAAACAAAAATATGTGTTACTGAATTTTGTGTTTGTGTCTGGAATTCTTACAGAACTACACTGGCACAGAAATAGATTTATTCTCACTTGTCATCAACAGCTGCAAAATTATGTTAAAGCAGTGTCAAACAGCAAGCCTTGAGTTTACTTACAAGCTCCATTAAACCTGCTTTAGCCCAATTTCCAAATGAAAATGTGGGGAAAAAAAAGGTTTCAGGATTGCATTCTGATAGTTATTTATGCAACATTATGAAATATTGGGAGAAGAAGAAGGGAAAGGAGAGGAAGCCTTTTGGGTTTATTGGTTAGGTTTTAATTAGTCTGGGGAAAACATTGGTTATTCAAGGATTATTAACAGATGTATACTCAAAATTAAGCTCCATTGGCAAATCATTTTCCAAGGTTAGTGAGTAGAAGACTGCAGCTTCCTTTGTATAAAGTGAAAGGAAAGCTGCTGTTGATAATACAATCATGAACACATTCTTCATATTTTTTAGAATAATTTTTTGCATGTGGGCTGCTGATGCCCAAACCAGTTATTCTCTAGCATTGGAAAGGATTGACTCTGTATTTGAATCTCAGATAGATTTTCCTAAATCCATTCAAAGAATTAATAGTATTGTTAAATATAGTATCTTGTCTGAATTTCAGGAATTATTTGACTGTCATATTTTCCCAGTTATGTGTACCTCTCATTGCTTTTCACATTTTCAATTCTTTCTTCTCCCCTTGAACTATTTTTTAAAGCTATCCTCTTTATTACTTGGGTCACTGGTGATTATGAGATTTTGAGTTGATGGTAATGCTGATGGTTTATTTCATACTATTAAATACTTAAATTGAGTCTGGATGAACTCCATGACTCAGGTTAAGACAGAAATAAAAACCTACTGCTGAAATGAAGGATGCATTTCAAGTCCCAAGATCCATTTAAAGATTTGTTTGCACAGATAAACCTTTTCATTTATTTATTTACATCATTAATATGCCACTCTCTAACAACAAATGCAAGGACAAAATTAGTAAGTCAAAATGCAATATTTGGCAATTTAAAAAAGCTCTGAACACTGCCAGATAAAATTAAACAAAGCAACAAAAAGAGGTTTTGAGTTAAACTATAATTCCAATTCTATTACACGTTGGCTCTGTGAGTACTGTATATGGCTAGCCCAACTTTTCCAAAGTATCCCATCAAAACAGCCTCACCAACATCTGAACCACCTTCCCTAAAAAGGGAAGGTTGGAGATTGGAGGAAAATTGTCCAGTACAGCGGGGTCCAGTGAAGACTTTGGGGAAGAGCAGCACCAAAGCCTCCTTTCCCTCCACCCCTCAACAGCAAATCCAAGATTAAAGCACAGGCCCAATTACCTATCACCTCCCAGGAAGCCTTCTGGGACAGGAGGGACAGAATTTGATAAACAGGTAGTCAGGTTATATATTATCACATTTGTATAGCCACCCATCTTGCATAGTGACTCTTGGCAAAGTACATAATAAAACAGTTCAAATACATAAAGACCATTAAAAAACAACCAATTTAAATTAAAAAGATAAAAAAAACAAGATAAAAAACAAAATGGCAGGAAAGCATACAATAGAGTGCATTCAATTAACTATCATATAGTCATCTAGCAGGTTCCTCCAGTTGACAAAACCACGTTTTAAGGGCTTTCCAGGAGGCCAACAGGGTTGGGGACAGCCTCACCTCAGGGACATTCATTTTTCATTTTCTTCCAAGAGCATTTTAAGGCAACTCTTATTCAGTCTTATCTCCTGGAGTTCCTCAGAAAACCAAGAAACACCCTGGGATCAATGTACAATTAGAGACTTTATAGGAGCAATCCAGTCTAAGGCCCTGATCACTTGCCCATTCCAGGCTACAACCAGGGCCTTGAACTGCTCATCACATCCTTGGGGGGGAAAAGTCAAGTTCCCTTTGGAACCCTGCAGGTCTATTAGTGTCAGGCCTAGCCCAAGGAACTCCTGGAGACCGTGCAGGTTCAATCAGCAAGGTTTATTAGCTAGTGCTTGTTTACAGAATCTTCTCAGACTGCCGGTTAGTTCCCAGGAACAGTAATTCACTGTCTCCTGGAATGTTAGGGGCGCGTCAGCTTTCGCCTCTTATCTCCAGTGCGTTGCTCTGGAGACGAGATCACGTTCTTTACCCCACTTCCAGTCCCATGCGATTCCATCACAATTAGTCATTTGGGCTTAAATGCTTAAAGCATGAACATTCTGTGTCATATGGAAGACTTAAGGGAGGCTGGTGTAATGGTATGTGGGAATGACCTTGGGAGACAGAAGGGAGAGCTGCAAACTGGACAACCAGCATGTAAAAGGAGAGCATGTAAACCACAGAAGGAGAGGAGGTATGGTAAGCATTTAAAAGGGACCCTCAGAGAGTTTCCCAGAGAGTAAAAGGAAAGGAGGGGAGAAATACTTTCAGCCTCGCAAGATTCTGTTAATGTTACCTTACAATAAAGATAGAGTTAGTACTCATGGTTGTGCTTGCAGGGCTCCAGTTGACCTACAGAAGAATTGTCACCTCCCTTCCAGCCAGTGGGGTCTATGTCTCTTTGGCCCTTTCTGCTTTGGCAGTGGAAGAAACTAAAACCTCTCTGACAGTTAAAGGTTCCCCACCCCATCTCAAGTAGAATTTCAACCTCATGGAACAACTTTGAAAAGCTCACTATTTCTCCCAGTAACCTCAGGCAAAATGTAAGGAAACCAAAATCAGGGAAGTGGATTCTTGTCTTCTGCTGTCTGCCTCCTCCTCCAGCCAGCACACATCCTTTGCCGTCCCTGCTCCTCTCCCATTTCCTGCTTTTTCCTGAGCTCCCCACTTGCTGGACAGTATTACCACTGCCCTCAGCAGCAGCTGCAACCATCACCCTTGGAAGGATCTACAATTGGCCAGGGTGCAATAGAGACCTGCTACTGCTATCAGGACCAACAATGGTGTTCTAAAGAAAATTCAGAGTTAAGAGAAAGAGCAGTCAAGGGGACAAAGAGGGAAGGTGAAGGTCTGTGCTGGGCAGGAGTGGGGAAAGAGGCTAGCATCTGAGAAGAATTATTTCCCATTCCCTGCTTCTTGTTCTTCTGACAGCAGCAGCCAAAGGTAATCACTGGCCCTGTGAGGACAGTGACTCTTCGAGCCTTGTTCCTAAGGTGTAGTGAAAGGATCCTCAGAGGCTGTGCATGTAAACACTGAGATCCATCAGCATTTAGTTTATTTACTATCATATTCCTTTATCATCTGAATGGTGCAATGGTGGAAGAAGGCCATATAGAAGGAGTAGAAGCTACTTTGTTCATGTGACCTTTTTTTAAAAAAATGCCTTTATTTAATAGAATAGAACAAAGAAAAAAAAGCATAACAAGAAAAAAAAAGTACTAAAAATTATATACAAGGCCTTTTTATACATGTATGGCCATGTAAAACATTTTCCACAACAGTTTCAATAAAATATACAGCACCACATTTTACTTAAGAACTTTCTGAAGAGAGTTCTCCAGAATTGTTGCCACGATGCAATTCCAAGAGATCACGCAACACTGGGATATGCAACTTCAGTTCTAGAAAAGCAATGAGAACTGAGATTTGTTTGGCCTTTCATAAATATGGTATTCTGAATTTGTTCCCTTCAAATCATTTAGGAATATTTTTTCCACTCATGCTAATGAAAATGTTTTCCAAGCTCTAAGCACATTATTTACTGCATCATTAATGCAAAATATTTTCAGAAATGGTCTGTAGAAATGGGCCCTTCATTCTCTGCTCTGTATACCTAATGCTAAGGCTATGTTATCCAATATATCCGACTTTTTCAATACATCTTTTAGCACCACGGGGAATAAGATTGCTTTCAATGGGATCAGCAAAAAAAAATACACAAGGCAAGCCAAACCACCAAACTCTATCGCTGATTGCATTCTAAATCTTATTCATTATCAATTCATTCAACTCAAGGGAACAAAATATGTATGTGTGCACACACACACAGAGGCAACCCATACACAACTGCCCCAGTGAGATCATCCCAGACACACAAATAAAGATACCTCGGGGAACATATATTCACAGACCCCAAATACTTCCTGGGGAGAAATGTACATACACCAACACATATACAGTATGTTACTTTGTTACAGAGAAGAAAATACAGATGCCTCCTATGGCTACTGCATAGTTTCCCTACCATGTTTAGTTATGTGAACATCCTACCTTATAGAGTTCTATGTACAATCCAAAAGTCATAGTCTTCCATATATATCTTTACTGCATTTTCTCATGGCTTCTTCCATCATTTTTCATAATGGAGGAGCAGATGTATTTTTAAATATCAGTGTTTAAATAGAAGCATTCCCTGAATCCAAACTTTTCTGCAAGCTGCCATTTGAAAAAGGATGGTGTGTTACCATTCCTAACCTCAGGATATGTTTAGCAGATGCAATATAGAGAATAAAACAATATTATTATTAGCATATAGACTGAACAAGTTATGCTACTGCATATTTAAAGAACATTTTACAGTATGACTCTGAAATAGAGAGATACAAATAAATATATATGGATATAGATAAAAATTTGGGTTGCTGAGCAGCATTGCATTTGCTATTTACTTTCGAAATTCAGAGTTCTTAAATATCTATGTATTTATTTATTTATTTTTCAAATTTATATCACCACCCAACTCCCCCACAAGGAGGGACTCTGGACGGTTCCCAAGAAAACAATTTAAAATCAGTAAAAACATAAATAATACAAATATAAAATACAATTATTAAATACAATGTAATCCAAGAGATGGTGATATTCAGCCTGTGACCAGATAATATCGGTCAAGAGTAAGACTAGGGAAGTCTCATTTTGTTACTGAAGTTGAAATAATGCATTAGGAATCTCCCTTATATCATTAAAGAAAATACAGAATGCTGTGTATATGCAATTTACCATAGCATTTAGTGTCTTCATTCATGTCTTCTCAATAATCCTCTTTTTTTGAGATACTGCTTTGCATGTGTGTATTGATAAAACACCAGGTGAGGAAATATAGCACCAAATGATGCAATTATACGGATGAATGCCCCAAGGATTGTTTTTTGTGTCATATTTATCAATGAGCATGTGAACTACTGAAACATGATACAAAAGAAGCATTTTTTCAATCATCTGTCTCTGGCTTTGGGGGAAAACGTTTCCTTGAAAACACAGCCAGTCTTCTGCATTGGGTTTCCAAGTGCATGCTTTTCTTTCTTTAAATTTTCCCTGCTGAAATCCACAGTGTTAAATTTTTCCCCTATACTGTAACAGCATCCCATGTGGCAGTGAATTGCAATCTGCATCTTGAACTGAGTTTTCATTTGCTTTGCAGACAGGAAAGCAAACACTTGCTGAGCATAATTTTTTTCCGCCTTTTTTTGCTGGAACAAATTCTTCTTGTGGTAATAGTTCTGTATAATCAAAGCAGAAATATTTCCTTGGAAACAGGCAGGAGGTCCTCTTGCCTCACTAATGAGCAGGCCTGGGAAGCAAAGGTTGGGGATAGCTGAAGAGACATGGGCAACTGTTCAGTTTCAGCAAGTATAGGCTGTGAAGCGCTTCATTAGTTCACCTGTTCTGTTACACAACGGATCTATAAACTACATTTTGGGAGAACAATTCATACGTCTGCTTCCCGATGCTGATATTCATCTTGCAAATATGAGTAAATAGTCATGCAAAGCTGCCAACAGCTAGGCCATTAACAATCCCTTTGCCAGGTAGAAACAATGCTATATTTTATACCAATTACTTAGTTTAACTTTTATTTAAATATACCGGCAAACTATTTCTATAATCCTCGCTCAAGGCACAAATGACCATGGTCAAATTATCCTACTTAGGACACATCATGCAAAGACCTAGCTTTCTAGAAAAGGCTCTAATGCTGGGAAAGGTGGAAGGAAAGAAAAGAAGAGAACGACCAGCAGCAAGGTGGATGGACTCAGTTACAGTGGCGATGAATGCACGGTTGGGAGACCTGAAAGAACAGGTTAGGGACATGGATAAAATCTATCTATGTGGTCACTAGGAGTTAAAAATGACTTCATGACACATAATCAATCAATAAATCAATCGATTTCTATAGGAGCTTCAGTTTAGTGCAACATTCTGTACCACTGTATTTATAATCTAAAGGGAATCAGATGATAATCAAATAGGAAGCAACTAATGAAATCTGCTACACAAAATTCCTGAAACAACCTTAGAACTGAATTGTCTGGATCCTCCCTGAACCAAGCAGAGCTGATATATTATATAGGAGTGTATGATTAGATAATTGCCTGAGATCAAATCTTGGTTCTGAATACTCAAGCCATTGGAGCACTTATGCAGAAACCTGATGGAATTTAGAAAAAATGAAATGTTTTCCAACTTTTTTTTCCTGTATAAACATGGTAGAGCCACAAGTCTAGAAGAGAGACAAAGCTAAGGGTTCTTCTGCACAGCAGTATTAGAGTGCCGTTCCCTATACATGAGCTAGCATACAGTTTGCCATGTAAAAATGACCACACTTCTGACTCCTATTCTGCGTCAGCTGTAAGAAGCAGTGAGAGGAGGCAAACGGGATGGGAAATGCCTCTTTTGGTGCCAGTTACTGGAAGACCAGTGGGATCCTAATCTGTGGGATCAGAAGACTGGCACTAAAGGAACCATTAGCTGCCACTTCTGCCTGCTTCTCATCCCATCAGACGTATCCATAGAGTATGGTAAAAAAAAGTCAAAATGTGCAATTAACATTCTGCCTGTTTTTTTTTAATGTGCACTGAAAATGGAACACACATTTAAAAAAATGGTCAGAACTTCAATCCAACCATTTTGGCCACCTTTTTAACACAACTACCCTTGAAGATGCTCCTAATGTGAGGGAATCAGACTACAATCTCATGCCATTATGGGATGGGGGTTAAGTAAGATGAGAAATGCTGGCAGAACCATTCTTCCTAGTTTTCTATTCAGACAACTAATCCCAAAGCTGCCTCACACACTGCATAGGCACCTGGTTCTGGCTGAGGCCTTTGTATCCCCAAGAGTTAATAACATGGCTTTCCTAGCACTGTCAGAAGTGGAAAGACATCTGGATGATGCCTAAGCAGATGGATAAGCACCCCAAAGCTTGGTGCCCTTCCCTCTGCTATTGGAGTGATTGAAGAAATTGTAACACAGGTCTTGGGCTGTCATATCATGTTGCCCTTAGACCTTCAGTGTCTCTGCTTTGCTGATAGAAGGCAATCTGGATCTCCACTGTCACATGACAGGGATTCAGGAGAGGGTAGCTTCTCCTTTTTCTGACTTTTGTCCTTATGTCTCTAGGTTGCATATGAAGAAAAGTGGGACAAATTAACACTTTTTTCTCCTCCTTCTCCTCACCCACCATTGGGTTCTTCCTTAGCCCCACTTACCACAATGCAAACTGGTAACATCTTTGTTGGCACAATAGGAGTGGGAGCACTAGTAAAATCAAGCCTCCTTGAAGCTATAAGCTCCCTTTGACCAGCAGATTCTAAACTGATCCTTTCCCTTGTTATCCCTCTAATTCATTGGTTCTCAACGGCGGCGGTACCACCCCCCGGGGGGCGGTGGGAGGATGCTGAGGGGCGGTGAACTTGTTTTGGGTGGTAGGGGGGTGGTGGGCATGTTTTGGGTGGTAGAGGGATGATGAGCATGTTTTGGCATTCGAACTTAATTTTAAAACTCCCCAAAAAATTTATTAAATCGATTATCCGGTTTACACCATTTGTACCAGCAATAAAATGAACTTACGCGACGGCTGCCCTCACGCACTTCTAAGAATGGTGAGACGAATTTGTATTCTAGGTAGGCTGACCTTGAAGAACTCGACACTACGATTCTTCTCCGATCCCAACCAGCACAGTGCATGCGTCAGCTGTTTTCCCATGCAATTAATCGCAGCGCGTGCATCAGCTGTCTTCCCGCGCGATTAATCGCAGTGCGTGCATTCAGCGTCCTTTCAATATGAATGTTTGATTTGACCCGTGTTTCTTGAGTTGCTTTTCATTCGCTTCATTTCTGTTTTTTCCCCTCAGTTTCGATTTACTTTCATTGTTTATTTGGCCAGTCGGCTAGGTAAGTGCGCTTATTAGTTCTTTATTGTGGTCGTGAATTATTAATTTTGAGAAAAAGCATTTAAGCATTTTTTTTATTAGTCATTTTAATTTTAATAAAAGGAATGCAATTACCTTCCAGGGCAAAAGTATCGAGTTAAATCGAACAAATTTGGTGTGTAAGTCTACTGAAAAAAATTACTTAAAATTTTTGCCTTTTATAATTCAGTAACTCCCCCCCCCCCCATACCCTAAATTACAGGATTTTCACAAAGGGTGGCATTGAAAAATTTTCTGCTCCTTAGGGGGGGCGGCAGCTTCAAAAAGGTTGAGAATCACTGCTCTAATTAGTTAACCTATCCATATGCAGTTTTTTGTGTGTGTGGAGTTTCTAGAGGGAAAAATAATTTATTATACTTAGTAGGGGTATTCATGATTTGAATTTTTTTTGCAGGGGGGAGAAGAAGTTCTTTGGATGTAGTATGAGTATAGTGCCTTTCTGCTGTTAATTATAGCATCCTTTTTTTGGTTCCAGTTCTATAAATACCAGCACACATACAAATAAACTGGAAAATTGGTTCCTCAAAATAGGCTTTTTTAGACAGACTGTGCTTTTGAACCCAAATAGGGGCAGATCTGGAAAACAAGGGGATAGGAGGAGTGGGGTCCTCTTTCTCTCTTACCTTATCTGTAACTAAACCACTCATCCCATTCCACTGCTATAAAACTGAAACTAATGCACACATACACACTTTAAAATGGGATTAGGTTTGATGGTTCCTTCAGTTACGCAACCAGATACGCTCACTATCACTGCCAGCTAGAGTAGAACCAGGACACTGAGTTCATAGATTCCTCAGTAGCTCTCTTGCCAACTGTAGTCAGTCCCTGTGTCTTTTGCTCCTTAAGGGCCTGCTGATTAGCTCCAAAATTACACCCTCAAATAAGCCAAACTGGTTTAAGGATAATTCAGCACTGCCAGCCTAAACTGCTTCTCTCTGTTTCCAGTTGTTTCTTAAGCCAACTTCAGAAATTCCAATCTGGGTTGTAGTGGTTTGGCAACTTGTCTTCCAGTGCTTGTCTTTTCCTTTTAGGGATTATTCATTCCTCAGTAGTCCCCCAATTTTCCTTTGTTTTCCCAGATTTTTTAAAAAATTATATATAATCTTGATTATTGTTTTTAGAAAAACAGTACTTAAACTTAAAGATTAAGTTAAATAAATACATAGGATGGGAAGCTTTGCAGTACTGTGGGAAGAAGATAGGAAAGCAAGGAGAGCGTGCTTGACTCAGCTGAGCAGGGTGTCTCTGGGACACATACAAAAGTCCCCCTGGAATTAAGGAGAGTTCATTGACTTAACTGACCATCATTGGATTACAATTCCATTGTAAAAAAAAAAAAAAAAAGCAGCTGCTGACCAGCAGAGAACCTGGAAGCCCTAGACAACATAAGTGCCTATGGCAACAACCAGCTGCTGGAGAACAGGAGTGTGCGTCAAGTACTGCTGTCAATCTGAGCTGAGGTGTAAGATGACTTGGGTTGGAAAACAGCAGTTTTGAATTGAAGCTGGAAAATAGGCGTGCACTGCAGTGACCTGAGAGTGGGTAGAAGATGCGGTCATCTGTTCCTGAATGCAAGAAGTGGTAAGTGACCCGTGCTGGCATTGGGTCAAGCCACGCTGAAAGTGCAGATCTGCCCAAAGTCAGTAGCAGCAGGGAAATAATCTGCCCCTGCAGGTGTTCTGGCTCATTGGCTGTTTGAGCTTAAAATGGTTCACATTAAAACCATTTTGTAGGCCCTACTTTATTGTTTAGCTTTTCAGGTGGCAAGGGCAGAGGTGTGCTTCATTTGCTTTTCAATCTTTGGAGCAAAATACTTTAATAATAACGCTTTTCCAAGTTCAATATATTATTTCTATTATGAATAGTGTTGCCTGCCTGCTCTGCAGGTGCTTATAGGATGGAACACCAATAGATTTTCCCCCTTTGTTAATCTGTTGTCATGCATGCAGAATATAAAACATTCACTTAAAAATGGAATTTAGCAAAGCATCTCATTGTAATAAAGCAGGCAGTAAATACAATTATTGAGCCAGTATTATGAACAGGAAGCACGACTGGCCAAAGACAGTTGGGAAATCGTTTGCCTATAAAAGCATGGATTAGGAAGGCTAATGAAACTTGTCTTGCTTAGCCTCTTGTTTTTTCATCAAAGTGTTTTGTAGCAGCTCAGATCTTGATAAATCATTCTTGTCTTTTGCATCGTGAAAATAAAAGGAGTGGTGCGCCATACTAAACAATACTGTGGAGGCTACAGAGGATTCACATAACAATACTGCTGGAAAATGCAGGGAGCAGATTATTTCTTACAATGCAAACCAGCCTTCTCAATCCTTTTATATCCAGAAGGCTAAGTTTAAACAAGCAGTGCTACAGTTTAGTCTATTTATGGGGAGGGGGGAGCGAGAAAGGTGCTCTTGAAAGAGACTAGTTTATACTCTACCTGCAAAAAGAGGTTCAGGAAGGAAAAGATGATAAAGCTGTAAAAATACCCCTTGGAGATTATTACAGTGGGGAGAAGGAATTGTTTATGAATTATAATGAGTGAAAGAAGAAAAAGTCTAAGCTTTCCTAATAAAATATGTAACATAATAATCAGAATATGCTGTTTTCCAATCCTGCAGTTGGTATGCATATATGGGTAGAAGAACACAGAAGGAAAAGAGTGAGACAGGGTACAATCGTATATATTTTGCATGAAATTCTTTCTCAAGGACTCTGAAAATACATGAAAAGTACATACATAGAAAAGCCCTATATAAGCTACAAAGTCTACTATGAAATGAAAGTATAAAAATGAATAGTTAAGTTCAATACTTAATTGACACAAATAAATTTCAATAATAATGTGTTTAAGCTATGAAAGACAAACAGGTACTTAATGGATCCTATGATCATAAAATAAATGTATTTTAAAAAGAAGGACCAAAATAGTAAATTATAGTCATGGTCAATAAAATGGACTGGATTAATACTGATTTGCATATCTTGAACACAATTTATCCTCATTTCTTAAAAATGGGTCCATCATCATGTATAAGCAACTCTTATTTCTCTCTAAGCAGAAGATCAATGATATAACTGTTGTTAGATCTTCTGTGTAGACACAAATTAATGATATGTAGTGGCTTTTTCAGTATCATCTGGCTATTTGATCAGTTTCAAATCATCTGAGCCATAGGAGCTCCCTATCTCAATGTCTTTGATTTATTATGAGTTTTCTTTCACCACTGGAATGCTGACACTAACTTAGCCAGTTGTAATATTCTGATATAGTTCATAATGTTAAGCTAAGACTAGTTACTATATACATAAAATGAACAACACAAAATAGATTTTTTAAAGATGTCTTCATAGACACTAATTAGTTCTGCTGTTTTAGAAATTGGACTGGTAGACAGATTGTACTTCTCAGCTATAGGTTATATATAGTATAACATTACTAATGAAGGCAAGGCAACCTTAAAGAAATAATACTGGCAGAAAGCCATGCAGCTGATATAAACTTGCTGTAACCTTTCTTCAGATGACTGAACCACAATAACAGCACGATTTTTGGCCAGTTGTTGGCTATAAGAACCATGGTTCAACACATCTGGAGAATACACATAGGAATTCTTTAATCTCTCTCCCAAGTGTGGGGAAGATGGTTTTACTTTCTATTTGTCAAAGACAAAATAGGAAGACCTGTGGCTCTCCAGATATTGCTGAAATATAATCCGTTTTTCTCACTATTATTCATGGTGGCTGGAGCATCATTGTGGCACAGCAACATCTGAAGCTCCCGCTTTAAGGATGAAGGCAAAATTGTTATCTCTCCTGTTGAAAATCAAATACTTAGAAGCAATTACTCTATTTGTGTTTTTGCTTTGTTCTTCCTATACATTTGTATACTGCCTCTTTTCTACCCAGAAGTCTGCTATAAACTAACAGCTAGCTGAGCCACAAGGGAAACAAAAAGAAAAGGAAAGAAAAAAACAAGAAAGTCATTATTTCTTTGTTTGCCCAAGGTATTTGGGGAGCTGGTGACATATCTCAGTGCAAAACATTATTTCAGCTGATGACAGCACAGCTGAGGCTGTAATCTAAAGTGATGTAATTTGAGCTGGAAGCAAAACTAAACAAGAAGCACAAAAAAATTTCAGAGAAAGGGCAGGAATAGAAGTTGGAAAACGGAAACTTGGCTGCGTTAATTACGAGAAGCTATTGCATGCAAATTCTAAAAGGTTTGTTCTGTCCCACATAATAGTTTGAAGGACCTTTTTTACTGTGAAATTGCATGTAAAGAAGATTGTGCTTTTTTTCCAACTGCAGATTGCTTTTTTACAATATTTGAAGCTGAAATGAGGTCCTAATCAATGAAATTCCCTTTCCCCCACTAGCTCAATTATAAATACAGAAAAGGTTTTTGTTTTTTTTTATCTTGAGGTTTTAAAAATGCTGCAGTTACAAGGACTGATAGTTACATAGCTGACATTAGCATCTTTAGAAATCTAAATGGAGAAAATTAAGAAGAAGAAGAA
Source organism: Python bivittatus (assembly GCF_059951505.1). Classification (NCBI taxonomy): domain Eukaryota; kingdom Metazoa; phylum Chordata; class Lepidosauria; order Squamata; family Pythonidae; genus Python; species Python bivittatus. Next base: position 48,745,477 of record NW_028277125.1, on the reverse strand, counting down.
TTAAAAATAGCACTATGCTGAAGTTTTCTTTTGATTGCTTAACTATTCTCCTTAAATCTGAAGGGATAGACATTGCTTTTATTATTATTTTTTTAATTCAAATTTTGATGAAATTCTTGGGGATTTATTTCAAGGTTCTTATATCTTAGTTGTGAGATGACCCTAAGCATGTCAGACTGCTCGCCTTTTATTGTATAGTCATCTTTCCAGGGATTTACAGCTTTGTGGCTTAGTGTAGTTCAATTAAATTCCAAAAGAATACATTGTGAGGTACATCTGTCATGGTAGAAGTTTTTTCAGGTCATTTGATGTGATCCTAGAATATTATACATGCAGGGCATGTGATCAAATGTTGAGTTATATCCTTCCCCATCTTGGAGCAAATGGTGTTCAGGATTGCAGTTTAAATCTAACAGGGAAGAGGGATGATACATCTTTGGGATAAGAAATTGGAATAGATGATCTTTGGGTTGCTGTCTGTTAGGTGTTGATCTCTAGGATCTGTACTTATACATTCAGAAAAAATATGTTTCTAATTTATATGCCAGTTATTTTAAAAGGAAACCACACAAAGGCATTATTTTATGCATTGCATCTGATCTTTTGCTTAAATATTGTTCTTGTAGAGTCTTACTGGAATTAACTGATGTTATACCTAACCACCAAAAATATGATTATAATACTGGAAAGGCAAAATGCTGGTAAGCATAACTCATAGAGACATATTTCAACTGAATTCCAGTACGGGGAAAGATAGCTCAATCAAACTTCATTTAAAAACATTTGACATTTATGGATGCTAGAGTTTTTTATTATTGCCAATATATGTCCCTGTATAATACGGTCACATGAAGCAAAATGCAGTCCTACTTACTGCTGAAGAGGAAAATACTTAAAAGAAGCCCACTGTCCAGCATATAGGAAAAAAGAAGAAATCATTACTGCTAAATATGGGGCAACATATGCAACTCAAAATATTATTTTTTCAGCATATAAATGCCTTAAAATATCTGCTTATTTTGAAACTTCCAAATGAGTTTGTAAAAGAACTGTTATAAAATGATAGAAGTACTGAGACTTTTACTATAAGTTTTTGGAAGTAATTGAATAAAATAAACAGCATTTTGTGGGAACCAGAATTTTTTGTCTATCTTAAGTCAAAACAGTAACTTGACACTTTATGATTTCAGAAATTGGAGACTAGAAGGGACTAAAGATTCTAGGCAGAAAAGGGAAAGGGAAAAAAAAGTGTAAACACTTTTGGTTTTTGGTTAGCATGGGGATTTACAGAATGACACAAAACACTATAACATTAGAAATACTGTAGGAGGTTTTCGATGAATGGGGCCAGACACTAGCATCTACAGAAATGCCAGCGATGATGTCTGCTTCTATGGATAACTATGTCCAAAAGTTGTTAAATCTGATGCTGAAATACTAGAACCAGAATACTGTATAATAATAATAATAATAATAATAATAATAATAATAATAATAATAATAATAATAATAATGATGATGGTGATGGTGATGATGATGATGATGATGATGATGATGATTATAAAACAGAGAAGGCAGTTAAAGTAGAATTACAAATGACAAGCCAAGAGAATTACCCTGATAAGAACTTTTTACTGGATACACAAAAGAAACTGGTTAAAGTTTTGAAAATCAAAGTGGAAATACAAAAAAAAGTGTGCATTACAAGACAGAGAAGGCAGTCAAAGTGGAATTACAAATGACAGACAAAAAGAATGACCCTGATGAGGACTTTTTACTGGATCTACAAAAGAAGCTGGTTAAAGCTTTGAAAATCAAAGTGGAAATACAGACGATATACCAAGACAATGACTTGGATAATGACTTTTTACTGGATTCACAAAAGAGATTTGAATGGGAATTCTGCTTTGATTTGTTCTACAAATCATTTGTTTGTTTTATGGCAATCCATGGTATTTTCAAATGTTTTCTCCAAATCAAAGATTAGTATCCTTTCTACCCTGCTTCTTCAAAGTCCAACAAACTATGTATTTCAAGAAAGAAACACATTGGAAGAGAAGAGAGAAGGGCTTAATGAAAGTTGATGAAGATGTACTCTTGAGAATGAAAATTATACAACCAAATCTGAATGGCAAATCATTTAGAAACAGTGTCTGTTCTTATGTTAGAATTAAGATTATAGTTAGGAAAAATAGTTCACACACACACACACACACACACCCCAACAAAAACCTTGGGAGGAGATTGTTTAAGAATATTTAAGTTTTATGAATGAACTTTACATATATATTATAAATGTAAACTTAAGAAACCTTTGGGAATAGGTCTGAATACGGTTTCTACCACACTTGTTTTTCTTCTTTCCTAATGTTCCTAATGTTCCATCTGACAACATAATTGACTGACTTATGTTGCTGTCTTGAAACAATTTATCTTCATTTTAAAAAATGGCAGTGGAAACAGCACTATACTTTACAATATGCTGGCTTGCCTTTTAAGACTATACTTAGTCACACCAGACACAGCTGCACGTAAATGCCTCTACACACATGCTTCCTTCGTGTTACCAGTCAATTGTGATAATTACTTTAGTCAAATTCTTATGTGAACAGGATCTAGCAATTACCTTTTCCTTGCTTGAAATATTCCATATCTTGTAAAGGTGTGACAAAGCATGGCTTTTGTGCAAGCATTTTAATGCTAAACTCCAATAAATGCCAACTTGCATTGAAAGCACTCCAAATTGGGATAATGCATAGAGCAGGGATTTTAGGAAGGTTTTAGACACTGGTGAAAGATGTATTCCTGCCTTTCTAGTTAGCTAATGTCAACATGTGGGAAACTTCTCATTACAGGCATGCAATCACCAATAAGTAACAAGTAATTCCACTCTTCCTTCAAATCCCTGAAGGGATGTTACACAATACGATAGGATTTTCATTTTACCTTGTCTGGTTTTTTTAAACAAACAATCATATTTCTTATTCAGATCTCATTTCCTTTTCTTTGAGCTTCTTATCCAAAATAGTACATGCTTTACTATTAATTTAGTAACAAAAGAAGATGGCTTTGGGGTCTAGCTGGAAGAAGAGATTCCAGTTTAATGTTTATTCTGGGGTGATTTCATAAGTGGAATACTGAAAAGATAGGGAACTGACTATTTTAGTATGCAAACATATCGTAATACATAAAGAACTTTTGGTAGCTGTGCGGCTAGATAAATTTAAATAAATAAATAAATAAATAAATAAATAAATAAATAAGTAAGTAAGTTTGCTACAGTCAGCAATGAGAAAAAATTGTGAAACATATATTACAACATCACAATGTAAACTCCAAATTTCATACTTCCATCCTCATGTTGGATGTGAGAATGTAAGGCATGGAGTTAGAATCTGATATCATGATGCATGCTTATTCAATTATCCTCCTTGCGGAAGCTGATGCAAAATAAATTTATTTGTGCAACAATAGTCATGCAGCAATAAAAATAAAATAAAAATAAAAATCCCTCCGTCTCTCATCATTTCTCTTTCACTTGCCATATCTACTTCATGCAGTTATATGAATTCCTACCTTACTGTGAGAAATGGTACACTTTACACACAGGCCATCATGCCTTCTCTGTCATGGCACCTGTCTTATGGAATGGCCTCCCCTTGAGATATGGATGGCCCTGACCCTGCTGGCCTTCAGCAAAGCAGTGAAGACCTGGCTTTTCTCCCAGGTACTGGAGCCAAGATGTTGATAGAGTTGGCAAGGGGTGGTTGGTAGATGGATGTAAGTTTTATTGGGGTCTCATCATTTTTATTGTTTTAAATAGCCTTTTAATTTTATTGTGCTTTTTATTTTGTTCATATCCAGAATTCCTTTTGGTAGATGGGTGGCTATCTAAGATAGATGATAGATAGATAGATAGATAGATAGATAGATAGATAGATAGATAGATAGATAGATAGATAGAGCTTGCTGAGATCTATGCCACTGTTAGCATTATGTATATATGTAAACAACGATATGAGAGTTTAGACCAAATATTGCCATTGCATATGCCAGCCTCTCTCATGAAAAATTGCTGGCAACATAATATTGAGAAACAAAAATCTCACATTCAGACTGCTGTAGTGCCAGTGGGGCTCTGAACCACCTCCAATGAGGAAATGGTGAAGAGATGTCCCTGAACAGTGGAGACAACATTACAGCTGAATCGGTGGCTGGATGCTGGATCCAAGTTGCTGAAATCTCTGGAGAAAAGAGAAATCATGAGATTGCCCATGCACATTCCAGACAGCTGCTACTCATAAGTAGACCACAGGAACCGATGTTTCTGTGGCCACTTGGGTGTCATGCAGCTGGGAGTCGAGGGATTTTATCAGGCTTTATGTAGCCTCTACGGACTTTACGTTTGCAGATCCTCATCTCTTAATCACTTTTAGAATTACCTTTTTACTGTTTTTTTAAATATCGAGAACCCTCGGAACAGCAAACTTTACAGTATTCACTGGGTGAGTCTCCTTCAATCCATAGTGAAAGGATTTATAAATACAAAATTAAAGACTCAGAAAAAAATCTTTTTGGAGTAAACAGCAAAAGGATGATTATAGTGTTGATTTTGGAAAGTTTAAATGGACTAAGTCCAGACAAAAGTGAAATAAGGCTTTAACATTAATTATATGAACCCTTCCCATGGGAAACTGATTTTTTTAACTCTAAAAATAGAAATATGATAAGATGGGACTTTGAAGTTTGGACACTAGAGGGAACCAGAAGGAACTAAAGATTGCATTTAAAGGAGAAACACCAAAATTACTTGCCAATAATGGAGCAAAATATTTTAACCCCAGATGCATTTAAGGATATTTGGGGAAAATGGACTCAGAAATTAATTTTAAAAATATCTGCTATCATTGATAAACAGATTGTAAATGATGTTGTAGAAGAGGAATAAAATCAAATCAAATAAAAAGGAAAAATCTGAGACGGAATTTTGGGATTTCCAGCTAGAACCAGAAAAAGAATTTCTGTCTGACCTTTTGGACAGTTGCTGCTAGACAGTATGGACAATATAGGATTGAGTTTGGCTAAAGCCTCAAAAAAAATGACACAATCCAACTAGTTAACTGGAACCTAGAAGGAAGCCACTCTGAACAGTATTCAAGCACAGTTTCCCTGTGATATTCACAGTAATTGAAACTTGTTGCTCCTTTTTCCTGCCTTTGCCACTTTCCAATGGATCCCTTGTCCTGCATTTCCTAGCCTTGTAGCTGAGCAGTTGATGACATAACTCGTGTTTCTTCCCTGAAAAATGCTGCCTCTGGGCTTCTCTCTCATAATACCCACAACTGACTCCTCATTCTCTCAGGTAAAGTATTGTATTTCTACTCTTCTTTTGAACACATTACTGCTATACTGTCTTTATTTTTGAGGGGATTCTACTAGATACTAAATCAGCTACAGCTTTGTGAATGTCCCACTGGCTAGAACATTATGTTTAGACCAGGATGGAGCTTTGGCCAAAGGGAAAAGGCAATGTGGTTGATATAGTTCAGAATAGCCCCCCTCAAAAAAAACCCACTCACATTTATCCAAAGGCCATCGCTCCCCCCCCCACACACACACACACACACTTTTGGCAGGAGAAAGGATTCAATCCAAAGTAATGGGTAACTGCTGATCCTGAGTCCAAAGAAGTTGAATACTTTGGCTAATACCACATCTGGTGCTTTTTGCTGAATGTGTAGAAATGCAGATACACACAGTTGCACCTATAATGAAACCTCTTCTTGCATATCAAAATGAGAGGGGTAGATAAGGTGATCGAATTCGGAGGTGGCAGAGAAGATTGCCCTACTTCAGACTGAAGAAGGATGACAACATTTCTTAACACTCCTAAAACCTAAATGTTTCTCACAGCATTAGAAATCCAACACAGCAGCCAAGGCATGTATTTAGTTTTTGCTTGTTATATGGGGTGCATACAGATGTGGTATCTCCCATCTGTGTTCTGGAGTAGTGCAAAATGATATTGCATTATATTGTTGCATTTATGTAGTACAGGTCTAAAATGATATCATATGCAATTGAGATTTAGTCCTCTTTCTATGTAATCTAATCATTCTGATTCAGTCCAATAACAGTATTTTGGACTGTGCTTTGCAGCTCCATGGTAACCAAAAGTATATAAGTTGGGAAATAGTGAGTAGAAAATATTCTCTCCTGCATGGGTATTACAGCATAGTAACTACACTGACAATGTTGTATAGCCAATGGTTCCTAAGGACAAAACTATATTGTTTTATTATTCTTGATTTGTTTCTTAAGTTCTTTTTCTGATTATTCCAGCATGGTTAAATCAGGAATCCATAGCAATTATGTCTCCATAAATGCTTATTTAAATGGATCAGTACTGTATATTCTTTAAAAAGTATATTACAGGTTTCTTATTTCTATTTCTCTTCCTAAAACGATATTGCTATTGAGCCATGATTACTGACCTCCACCACCCATCATGACTTTGGTCAACAAAAGCTTTTTAGTAAGACTAGATTACCAGCCTTTGCCATACTAAATCCCCTTAGAACAGTTTTGTTAGTTTTGGCCAGTAGATTAGGGTTAGGATTAACCCTAACCCTAAACTCAACCAAAGTCCAGCTTTATCTCAAGCATCCTCATCCTCACCTTCTATGCAAGCTAAAATCTCCAATCTAAAGATTAGCTTTCAGCTGAGTTTCAAGCCAATATACTGTTGCCTGCATCCCACCATTTTTTATTATTTATTTAGTTATTATTCCAATGTTGAGGCCACTGGACTCCATAGCAACTCTGGGTGGCTTATAGATTAAAAAAGAAAAGAAAAGAAAAAAAGTATATCAAAGAAGAAGGAGGAGGAGGAGGAGGAGACAACTGACCAGAGGAAAGAACAGAACACCCAAACAGCAAACTAAATAAATAAAACAAAACAAAGGAGCTCAACCAGCATCCTGAAAGGTGCATGCAGTCTACTGGCAAACACTGGTGCAATAATAAATGCTTGCTCAAAGAAGTAAAAATGGTTGTTGTATGTCAGGAGAAACATAAAAGTTAGTTGAATGCAATGGAAATGGGAGTGTGGGTGGTATGGTTAAATAAAAAGAAACAGGATCAAGAATGAACAAGTGTCGAACGAAAGTGCACTGTATACAAAGTGAGTGAGCAGTATAGGAGAAGTAGATTGTGATTATTTGCTCATACAGAGATAATGAATAAGGACTGAACTGCAAAAGAAACACATGAGAAAAGAGTGAATGGCTTGAGAAAAATGAGAAGGCTGAGAAGTCATGGCTAGGTAGAGCTCAGATCCTCAAGAAGCAGTGACCAATTTGAAGAACAAAAGACAATGTATGAATCAGTGTATGGACATAGGAGAAACATATACCCCAGTCTTTCCCCAGGAATGCTCATGGTATTCTAAGCAAAGCAGGATATCTGATCTACAGACTGCCTTGTAGACTCCTGTATCTTACCAACTAGGGGTTACATACAGTGCAATGCCTCTATGCCCCTCTATTTTTATTTCTAGTATACTAGTTCCTATCTAGCCTGTGCTCTCCTCATCTCATCTCTCTTAAATATTAATGGAATGGTGATATATATAAAGAACTTAAATAATACAAATATGAAACTAGAAACACAGATTAAAGGATCATGAAAGTTTTTAAAAATTCATAAAACATATTACTAATATATATTTCCCTGCAGCAAATATGCTTTCCTGAAATAAAAATATTTAAGAGGAAGGTAAACCATCTGTCTAGCAAGTAGTTTATCCCTGTTAATATCAGATATTGTAAAAATAATCTGCTAGGCAGTATAACAATTATACAGTCACATTTGATATACAAAAATAACCTTACAAATGCTTCTACTATGCTGCTGTTCTGCATTTAAATTTCAAGAAACACAAAACACATTTTAAACTGGATATGAAAAATTGGTGGTCATCTGTTTGTTGGCCTTCATCTCCGAGCAGCCATATCCAGTATGACAAATTTTCAGAAAAAAATGGAAAATATAGTCCAAGAACAACTTGAAGGCCTTTATTTCCCCATTAGTATTTGCAGAATTCCTTCACATTATGAAATGGAGGCTTTCGGAACCATAAGCCATTTTTATTTCTTTTCCAGCATTTGCTGTCAAAAGGATCTTTGTTCCCCTCTGGACCACACTAGTTTTCTTTCACACAGTATTATACCTGTATACATAATTTTATAGGTCAAATTGTCAGCGTTTGCCAATACCCAGTTAAACCATGAAAGTTTGGCCTGCTAGCCACATAAGTTGAGCATCCATTCTGGGCCAACCTTCTAGTTTTCCTTTGCTCCTCATCCAAATCACCAATTGATTTGCTAGTAGAGAAGCAGGTTATTCTCTTCTGATCATCTGCAACATTTCCATGACAGTTGCTAAGAAAAGGTAGTCTGTTTCCCATCACCCAGCTCCATCATCTGGAACTATTCCTTGATTCCCAGTTGTCACTGGAGTCACAGTTAAGGACCACATTTACACAGCTGCAGTGAAGGCACCAGCTACAACCCTTCCTAACTCCCATTCTCCTGGTATTTAGCACATCTATAACAAGATTGCTTTTTTGCCAGGATTTTAGTTGTTAAACACTTTTAATATTAAATGTAACGTATATTTTTAGTTCTGGATTTTTTTAAAAAAGCTGTTACTACTCACTTGAATAAAAAGGCAATGTATAAATAAAATAAATAAATGTGAATGAGGTGACTCCATTCATTTAAATTTCTTTTTACTTTGGGATGCCGTTCCCTCCCACCCAAGCATTGCACTCCACCAATGTCTACCTCTGAGCTCTTTTCCTAAACGGCAAAACATTTTCCCATCCCTGCCCCACATATTGAATAATTGTATTATTTGGAGTCGGAATAGCAATACCCACCTTTTCTTTATATACAATGTATGAAAAGGTTAGCCAGGACTGTTTTTAATTATTTTTATTGTTTTCTTACAGAACCCCCCAAAAAATAAATTTTCTCCAGCATCCACTCTGCTTTTATATATCTTTTTGAAAGAAAGCAATTTTTTGGTGTTGTACCTTACAGTGCCTAACTATCACATCATCCGTGCCTTTTTCTTTTCCAGATCATAGTGCTGTACCTGGGATTTTAAAAAACGCTATCTTGACAGTCATGTTTTACTTTGTAATTCTTGCTACATAAAAAAGCCTTATTATTCTTTAACAGACAATACTTTAACACATTGTCATAAAACAGATTATGAGGGTTAAATATTGTTCAAAAGGAGTCTGGAGGTCTCTTTTCATGCATGAGTTTAGCTATTACAAAGGTATTAGGAAAATCCATGTAATTTAATAGTTGCAGTAAAATATTTATGCATTGCTTTAGAAAACAATTCAAGACAGGATATGGTACCCAAAGGCTATAGCTAAATCAGATACCAAATGAGCAGAAAAATATCAAACCTGTTTAATCAGGCAATATAATAAATAATGGGGGGGGGGAAACAGAGATGTTAAAAAGTTTCTGATTCTTATTCCTAATTTATCTTGTGTGCAGTGCACCTTTGTTTAGGCAAGACAGACTCATGATGGTAAAAGAACAAATATTTCTAGAATGTAGATGATGGTTCTCATCATTATTCAGATATACTATGAACCATTTACTATTATTTGGGAATGTTTCCAAGTTTATATAGGTATACCAAGCCAAATTCAAACTTAATCTCATTCTGTTCATTGACTCTCCATTTTTTGCATACATAAAGTACAAAATTCAAAGTATGCCAAAGTTCTTAAATAAAGCAGTCTCCACATTAAAATGTCTTTCAGTTGCTACTTTCCAAAATTCTATCAATATGGGAAGGCTCATAGGACCTTGTGGTAATAGTGAATCACCATATAGTGGAAATTTTTGATGAAGAGGCTGTCTGTGAGAATGACAGACTATCATGTGATAATAGAGTTTATGTGGACATTTGTTTGGAATTCATCTGCTGGAAGTGGGTTAAGGAGCCCACAGAGACCAAATCCATTTTTAAGGGGGGCCTAATTAAGCCCATGAAAACTTACCTGAAAATGATGAGCATTGTTCCTTATAGAAGGTAATTAAAGTGGCAGTTTTACCTATTGTTGGAGTGACAGCAGAGTTGCTTAAAGATGCCCTGAGGCAGAGTCAGCAGAAGGATCTGCTATGCCACTTGGGTACAGACAACCTGCTGAAGCGTACCAGATCCTGCTGCTGGTCTCTGATGGCAACACATTTATTTTCAGTGGATGTAACTGAGCCTGGCCGAATCAGAAACAAAACATCCTCCTTTCCTCATTTCTTCAGTTTTGAGCACTGCCTATAGCTTATCAGATATCCTGGGAGGTTGGTCTGTCATAAGGAAAAGAAAAAAAATAATAAGGACAGCAGAACACAGAAAACTGCACACTACATATGGTGCTTAACAAAATGTTTTTTTTTTCAAAAACAAATGTAAAAATGCAACATTTATCTTCTTTCTGGGCAAGGGAACAAGACAAACTATAAAGGAAAGACTTGTGTGTTGTGTAGCTTTCTGTAGTGTAAGGTTGTATAACCTAAGGAGAGAGACAGACTTTTCCTTTTCATATGCAAGGTACTAACTACTGCAAGTTTAAATACTATGTAAAAGTTTCACGAGGAGGGTATCTCTCAGTGGGGCAGCAAGCATGGGATGGAAACAAACTCTGCTCTTCTGCTTGCTAATCTTGATTGGATTGCTTTGTGTGTGGCTTAAATGGGACTATGGAACATTGGTCCTCACAGTGGACGATGGCTGGCCCACTTTAAAGCGCTGCCATTAGATTATAAAGCTTTATATGGCTAAGCACCCAGGTAGTTAAAAGAGTGCCTTTCCCCAGTAACACCTGACCTATATACTAAGATCAGCTGTGGAGACCTTGCTCAAGGACACACCGGTGATTTTGGCCCACAATGTATTGGCCAGAAATAGAGTCCTTACAGTGCCAACACTCAGTTATGGAAGTATCTCTTGATTAAAATTCAGCTGACCCTTGTGGTATGTTATTTCAGAAACAATTGGAGACATTCCTGTGCAGCCTAGTATTTGTTGGATAACAACTGTCTGAAGACCTCTTCTCTTCTCTCCTTTGTCCCTCTCCCTTCCTTAGCCAAATCTATAGTTTAAAGTTTTATCTCAGATTGTTCTTACTGTTTACTTGTACAATACCGCAGATTCCTCTGGGAGGGATTAAAAACTAAAACTCTAAAACTCTAAAACTAAAACTAATCTGAAGGCTGATCTAGGTGCCATGGATTTGCAGAAATGGAATGGGCCTAAGCAGGACATCTAGTCCAATCCTCTGCTAAATGCATAATATCTAAAGGTAGAATATCCCCAGCCTCTGATTTTCTACGCTTTGCTTGAAAAATCACCACATTTCCCAACCACTCTAACTAAAAAGAGATTTTCTCCACCTTAGCATCTGAAATCTAAATTTAATCTTAAAAGTATTGCCCACTGAGATTACAGAAAACAAATATTTACCTTTTATTGTTTTCCAGGGATCATAGCAACCATTAGTTTTTTTTTCTTTTTAAGGTTTAAGGCATCCTGCTCCTTCATCCTTTCCTCAGCATTTATTTCCAGATAATCGAGCCTCTTCATTTCCTCTTCTGAACCCCTTCCAATTTGCCTGCAACATTTCTAAAATATCACATTCATAGAGAACCTAACTAATAGACCTATTATTTCTTGTGTGCAGGTAGGTAAGGATGGTAGATGATAGGTGTATGGAATGAATTGAATGAATAAATTGTAACTATTCTATCTCCTGCTTCATTGAGAAATTGAATGTGGCAGCATTTGGAACAGTCAAGACTGTGGCCTGACAATGCTATTCCTTATTACAAGTACTAAAAATGATTCAATTTTGTCATCCCATTCCATTCACGCTGGGGACAATTTGGATGATTTTAGGATACAAAATGCAATGGAGCAGGCAAAAGAGGACCTTAACAGTGGCAAGAGCATTCTTCCTAATGGCTAACTCACACCGAATAATTCCCCTCAGGAAAATGTCATATAAACTTGCATTATTCAGAGTGAGGCAATACTGGAAAAATGGTGACAGGAAAAACTGAGAGTTTAATTACTGTGGTGCAGAATAACTCCCTACAATGTAGAAAGCTCTCTGGAGTTAAAGGAATAACTGCAGTTATTTATTTATTTATTTATTTATTTATTTATTTATTTACTCACTCACTCACTCACTCACTCACTCACTCACTCACTCAATTGGATTATGGTTAATTTTACAATATTCCCTGGCTAAGGAAAAAGCAGCTTTAAACATTTTAAAACAATAGACAGAATCAAAAATAAGACATTGCAGGAAAGGATTGTAGGAATCTGAGAGAAGTAGAGAGCGTCCCAAGGGGTTGCCATGTCCCACATAGCAACCCTTTTGTGGAGAGAGAAGCCCTCTTCACCATGGAAGCCAGACTTTGAGAGGACCTACAACATGCCCTGAAAATTCCACATAACACCCCCCCCCCCGCAAAGTTTGTCAACACCAGATTTCAAAGATAGGACAACTGTATGGTGAGTTTGTACAATGTACTAAAAATAGAATAAATACAGTTAGATAGTTTGTGGTTCTGTTTGTTGTGGAACACTACTACTGTCTTAGTGTGTTGTGCAAACAACCAGGTGGAATCGATGAGGCTTAAGTTGCCCCCTTCAGCACTTGCTGAATTCTGTTAAGAAAAAGAGATCTTCCTCTAAGCAGGCAGTTTCTCAGCCCAGGTGTCAGGTCTACTAAACCATTCCATTATAGTTTCCCACTCTCTTCAATGTCAAACCAAAAGTTCCCTTCAGAGACGAACAGACATGGTAGAAGCAATCCCAACCAATCTCAGTTTTTCTCAAGCATGTTCACACTATTCTGCAAGGTAGGATCTCTAATTTAGAGACTACCTTGCAAGCCAACATGCTTATAGCTGGATGGTTTACAAGGGTAGAAAGATACAAGAGGGACACAGCGATTGACAGATTTCCTTTATGTCATGCCCCACGCCTTTTGGGGGGAGTGGTTCTTTTGCTCAACACTTTTCAGTCTTTTTTTGCCCTTTGTATAATGTTACTTACAATGAAAAGGAATAATGTCATGGGCTTGGATGGATATCAGCATGTGAGGGACAAAGGAGGAGCTACATTATATTCCATAATAATAAATAATAAATGTCATATTAACTGTAAAAGGTTTGTAATTGGGGAAGAACAATGGAGTGTAGCCTACTTGTCAAAAGGAGCTTGATAATCTTGACTCCATCTGGTTTTGTCTACAGTCTGCATCTGATTCATGGCCACATTTGGTCCATAGTTATATTGCAAAACCCTCAAAAGAGGACATATAAGAAGAGCAGTAAAGGATGATGTGTCATTCCAATCAAGCTAAATTTTAGAACCAGTACTCTGAACTGGGCTCATTTTAGCTGGTCCAGTATAGTTCTCATTTGTACATTTTATACTCCTTTTAAAGGTAGTTTTTGTGCAAAAATCAAGTTTTACATTGCAATATGCATCTTAACTGTTTAGATATGCAACTTTGAGGAAAAGATTAAAAGCGGCCTTTTAATTTGTAAATAATCTACATAGAAAGGAACCATCTTCTATACCTATTTGGAGCCTATTAGCATCATGAGTGTCCCCTCTCTCAATTTGCCACTGCTATAAGTAAAGACAGGGACAACCCTGTCATCTATTATCTTCTTTGTTTCCCAGTTCGTATCTTAGCCCCTGAAATCATGAGCTTATTGTCAGGGATCAAGATTAAAGAGATCTGACATTTGATTTGTCTGGCTTGAAAGGATCCTCTGATGTGAAAGTATCACCAATTTAAGCTGTAAACTTCACTGTGGAAGGAAGCAAAATGAACTGGTGTTGCCCCCAGCAATTTGTTTTGTAGCCATCCAGTTCCTCAAAATGATTTGTTTTGACATCAGTTAATCAGCATTCACAACTCTTTTGTAACAAGTTCATATACATCATTGTTATAATTCACCCCAAACATCTCAAAGAGCAGATAAGCTTTCTGACTCTGCTGAAATAATAGCACTCCAGGAATAAGAGTATAAGTTACATGGCTTTTGTATGTGTTAATATAAATTAAATATAAAACAATTAAGTATAAAACAATTGAAGGATGGATTTCAGTTTCCTTGTGAATTGCAATAAAAATATGCATAGATTCAAAAGTTGTTGTTTTCTCACTTAGTAGCATCTTTCTGACAATATTCCAGATTTTCCATCTCTTTAATCTTTCAGAGTCCAATTTAATTTATAAAGGCAGCTGAGGGTGATTTGAGATGTGTTGGTACTTTTCAAAGCTATTGAGACATCAGGATGCTATGAGTGTGAGTCTGTTTATATGAGTCTAGAACTGGCAGAGAACCACCTGCCAGTTAACACTTTTCCTTTCTGGCAACAGTTAACCACTATGTTTCAATAAGTTCTTGCTTGATGACCAGTATCTTCAGCTATGTGACTAAACACATATCTCTTTTCCTCTTCTCAAAAATAAAAGAATGCTTTGCTCCCAACATACCTGTTGCTGTGAGGTCCAGGTGATCCAACAATCTCTTCTGTGAGGCCATATGTTGTATATACTATACACTGCTATGTATGAAACAGTGTTTGATTCTGGGGATGACATTTCCCTGCCCATGAATATTATGCCATTGGCACATGGCCCATACTCCTGTTGTTTACATCAGCAAGTTAATTACATTAACATGGGTCTCATCCCATTGCACCACCAGGGCTACACCTTCATTTGAAAGAGCCCAAACAATGACACCTTGCTACCAGAACATTGATTTTTCAAAATTTATTTGCAATATACCCCATTATCTATGTTGAAAATAGTCATATTCTCTGGGATGCTTTCCTGGCATGTGCACATTTGCTACAGTTTAGGTCCATATTGAAAACATTTTTCATGTTTGTATTTCAGAGTCTATGAGATGCAACCAATTATGAGTGTTGTTATATTATTTAATTTTTGCATTTATTTATGTATTTAAAATATATTTAATGTCCGAACAAGACAGTCTTAACTGAGTACATAATGTGTAACTTATGTTTAGGTTATAGAAAATCACATTTCCAAGTTTCTAATGCTAGCAGCTTGATCTACAATCACAATTCCCTCATTAATTCTGGAGGTTATTTTCTCATTTTGGGCTGCCCTACAACTTAATTGGTAAGTTAATAACTTTGTTTTCTTGTCTTAAGCAATGGCTTTTGGGGAGTGAATAATGGGTCCTAAGATGCATTGTCAACAAAAGAATTGACCTCCCACTCTCCAGCCTTCCTTCTTGGCTAGCAATGCAAAACAGAGAGATGCTGAAGCTGAAATAGCCTTTCTAACTTGGAGAACTCTGAAGAGTTATATTAACTCTTGAACCTTCTGAGATTCCAGAGATGATGTTTAATCTCCAGTTGCTTGTAACTTTAAAAGCCCTTGCTTGTGATTTAAAGTATTTTAGAATTATAGAGTTTCAGCAATTAAAAACTACTGCAGAGGCTCTGAAAACATCTGTTGAATGAAGAACAGTGCAATTGCTCTCTCTTGATAAGAACAAGGGGGAACTTAAAGATATGGTAACAAATCAACTTAGAAGTGCTGAAAGCAATATGCTAAACATTTTGACCAGCTGGTGAAATAATATAAAGATGTTCAAGGTGAATTGACTCATTTACAAGATCTGTTATATAAAAATTGTTTTCTGAATAGTATCTATAATACTTAACTAGTGCCATATATGGAAAAATTACTGTATGAGATTTTCTCACTACATTCTGAACATAAACTGGAGATAAAGGTTCCTATAATCTACACTTCTGCTTTCATGTACTGCAGAGGCCCAGCCTCGCTGTGATTTGATTTTTCAGATCAATACTCATGTTAATACTTTACTATCACTCAGGCAAGCTGGATCTTTGGAATAGAAATACAGGAATATTTTTCCAGATTTGCATCCTTATATGGTTGGACAGTAATATCCTATCATCTTCATATAGTAATATGGAAATCTTCTAATTACCAATGGATATAGAGAAAAAAGAAGATCTGTAATGTTATTACTGATGTAAAAACAGAGTAAGAAGGAAGCAAGAATCAATTCCCATTTCACTGACATCTAATATTTCTTTCCAATGTTTCAGTCAAATCCATACATACTTTCAGACTTATTTCCATCAATCACAAACACACTCCACCTATCAGCGGTTGTGGCTAGCAATTTTTCCATATTCTAGCTCTGTTGACCAGCTAAAAGACAGAATAAAGGCAAAGAAGTGCTGCATAAAGACTCCTGGAGGGCTTTTCTATTGACTCTGATATTAGATGTTATGATATAAAGAAATGATTGTGATAATTTTTTTAAAAAAATCCAGCCTGTTCCAGATGGAGGATATAGCTTATTTCCTCCTAGTCCAAGAGCCTTTGTAAAACATCTCTCTCATATAATTTGTAGCAAATATTCATTGATTCATAGGGTGATAGTTGGCAGGGACAACTACAGACTGCTTTTCATAGATGGGAATCACCATGATATATGTACATCCCTTATGAATCTAGCCTATCACATTAATATAAGAAAATAATGTAGTTAGCCACTGAACCCACCAGCTTGGAAAGAATTTGTTTGTTTAGATATATAAGGACATCCAACTCACAGCGACTTTGTGTAGTGTATAGATTTAACATGTGTATAGATTAAAAATGAAACCCTAATACATAGAACAGACAAACAACAAACAAAAAATGATCATAGCCAGGAGGAACAAACATGCCACAGACGTACCAATCCTAATCAAATCCATCTGGGCACAACCTAACCCACAGCCTGGGGTAAATGTTAGGTTTTCAAGTTTCATTTAAAGGATAGTAGGATCATAGCTATCTGAACACTCAGAGGGATACTATTCTACAAGAGAGAAAGCCTTTAAATATTTCTATTGATATCATATCCTTTCCTGGTGCTTTGGACCTTTCTTGTTGTTGAATCATCTTTTTAATTTTCCTTGTTGCAACTGGGGAAGAGAGGGGGATGGTGTTTCTAACAACTTGTCCAGTTTTCCCTGTTCCTGAATAGTCTCCATCTACTTCACCAATATTTGCTGAAAGTATGAAACTCAACCAGTAGGAGTAAACTGCGCTTCAATTAGAGTTCTAGCTTTTGTAGAAGCATGGAAATTAAATACTCAGATCTGTTTTCATTAGAATTATCATATGCCAGAAGCCAGAGTGAGCACTATTGACCAAAAGATTGCTGAAACTCAGAGAGTCAACAAACAAAATGTGATTTTAATACATTGCAATTGTTAATTGATAAAATACATGTAATCTGTCTTAGATGGAACCTGCGTTTGCATAACTAACCTATCTTCCCCTCCTTTCTCCCGTCCCAATTTAAATCCTACATCAGTCTAACCAGTCTATGTACCTGATGAAGTAAGCTGCAACTCACAAAAGCTTGTGCCTTTTAATAAAATTTGTTAGTTAGAAAAAATGCTACCAGACTCCTTTTGCTTTTTTTTTTTTTTTGGCAACAAAGAAAGCCAGAATTTGTAGATTTCCTATTATAGGAAACAGGGAGAGAAATTTACAAGTGATAGCATTCACAGACACTCACACACACATACTGTACTTGTACTAAGAGAGACCACCTTTTGAACAGATACCAGTTTATTTACATATATAATTATCACTGTTCTTTATGAAAATAGCACATTTTGGTAAATTATAAGGTTACTTAATTGGAATAAGTTTAATTTGCATCCTACTGGATCTAAACAATCTGTAGACAACAGGGCCTTCTATTTTATTTGTACTCAGTTAAATATATTGGAATAATTATTCTAAGAAGTGTTCCTCATTGTTATAGGTTAATATTTAACCTCTAATTTATCTCAGATTAATGTTGATATAAATAGTTAAAAATCCTCATTAATTTATGAAGCAGGATAAATGTAGTTAAAATGAAAATAACTCCAAGATTAATATATAATCTTAGAGGGATTCTTTGCTAATACTTGTTAACTATTTTAAACTGATTGGTAAAATATTGATAAAGTTGTATGGAATGGCCAGACCCCTAAATTATCTTTAACCAAATTTCCATATGAACATAGGGCTTTTAACTTTCCTCATTTCCACCTACATCATAGGGCTTATACAGTGGTACCTCGGGATACGAATGCCTCTACTAACGAACTTTTTGGGTTACGACCAGCTTCGGCCGCAAAAATTTACCTCGATGTGCAAACTCCGCCTCGGCGATCGGTCATTTTTCCGCCCTGACACGTGGTCTGCGGCCATTTTCCCACCCCGCTGCGCAGCGCCCGGCCGTTTTCCCGCCCCGCCGCGCCCGGCCGTTTTCTCGCCCCGCCACCCGGCTCCTGGCTACTTTCCCGCCGCACCGCGCCTGGCTGTTTTCCCGCCGCACCGCACCGTGCCCGGCCGTTTTCCCACCCCTGGCACATGGTCCGCCTGGCATATGGACGCCAGAATGGATTAACGGTAATTACATTGAACCTTATAGGAAAATTTGCTTCAGGGTGCGACCAAATTCGGAGGGCGGAACAAATTAACCAGATTTACATTGAACCCTATGGGGAAATTTGCGTCGGGTTACGACCAACTCGGGATACGCCCAGAGTCACAGAACGGATTAAGTTCGTATCCCGTGGTACCACTGTATTTAGATGTCTACACCTTCTTGGGATTTACATAATTTATCTCAAAACCCATTATGGAAACAATAAAAAGTTATTACTGACCCCTTAATTTATTGTCAGGCACTTGATCTCTGTTTTAGTTACATGTCAGTTGTTTTGATGTTTTGTAAAAAAAAAAAGGGGGGGGGATTTCCCAAAATTAGTGAATTGCAATATATTCAATTAAAACATTGGTTTCATAATTTGGCCCTGGTGCATTAGGAGACCCCACAATCCTGAACTATTAAAATTTTTGGAAACAGTTTTTGATGTTTTTCAATCTACAGTTAAATTTTACATACATCTGAAATATATGGGAATCCTTAAAGTAAGTTGGAATGAAGTGTTGAACAAATAAATGCACTAGAGATTTAAAGAATGTTACATTATCCTAAAAATAAAATTAAATATACATATATTGAGGGAACAGTATTTTGTTGGAATAGCCATAGCATCCAATCATACCTGAAAGGTACAGGTTGTTGATTGTATGTATGTATGTGTGTGGGTGTGTGTATGTATATATATACGTATATATATGTGTGTGTGTGTGTGTGTGTGTATATATATATATATATATATATATATATATAAATAACAGCAAAGTTCACTCTGAGTGTCTCTCTTATTTATCAGCTCTGAATTAGTATTGATTAGCAAACAATATTGGCTTCTTTGAAGCCAAAGATTTTTTTTTTAACTTAAGCATAGCATTTGAATAGCGCACTTCCATATCATCTGTGTTTTCATCCTCCCATCTCTCACATTTGAAACCAATTCCAACTTTCAAATGCAGAAAACATCATGTTGCATCTGTAGATATAGCAGAGTTCCTCTCTTTTAGCATGCTTCTCTCATTATTTTTAATTGGATATTAAAGGTGCTTAATTATATCTCATTTGTGCTAATTGTGGAAGGGAAAGAACTGCAGAACTGATTATGAAATTTAAGAAAAGATTAATAATCAAACACAACTTGATTTCTTGATTTTGTCACCTGTTCACATTATATGAACATCTATGCTGATGGAGGAGAAGAAAGGAAGTATATTAGAATTTTATTTCAACTGGTTCATCTCCTGTAAATGAAACTGAAGATTAGGAAATAGACTACCTTTGTTCTTTCTGAATATTGGTGTTGTATAGTTGTTTTTCTAAAGAGCAGACTGGGTTAAAATGAGACAGAGGAGCTGCACTTTCCCTTTATTGGATCAGATAAGCTAACATAATTTTAACAAGCTCCATTCATGCCCTAGCTACAGCAACTACATTTGTACATTGTCGACTTGTCTAGTCTCCTGATACAATTCATGTTCATTTGCAGAAACTCAAGACTTGAAGGTAAAGTACATGGATTTCAAAAAACAAAGAATGAAGCAGTGAAACCTAGGATAGCAGATCATTTATTTTGTCTCTCCAGCTACTTAATATTTGGTTTGCAGGCTTCTCAGGACACCAATCTGTTTTGGGAAAAGGGCAGTATTAAAACTTGATTAGGAGGGAAAATTCCTTAATACAACCTTATTAATAAATTAGCAACACTTTTAAAGTTTGGAGAAAGGAAGAGAGTTATTCTTGTGTAATTTTGAAAGCCCCCCAAATGCTGATGATTCCCTAGATGTGAGGTAGGAAACCTATGGTCACCCAGTATTACTGAACTACAGCTACCATTATGCTCCCCCCTTAGCTATGCTAGCTGTAGCTGCTGGGAATTTTAATTGTGCAGCATCTGAAAGTTCACGAGTTCCTTTCATTTGGCCCAGATACATATAGATTTACTTCAAAAACATGTGTATATATTTTCATGTCTGGTGATGTTGACCTAGGTGACCAAAGATGAGAACTGTAGTAACCTCCTTGGTAACATAAATATGTAAGCACATGGGAAAATAGCAGAAGAGTACAATTTGTGGAAAATGAGAAAACAGGGCTGTAATCTTCACCTTGCCCCATGATTATGAATATAATGAAATCTGCTGTCAACCAGTCTCTGTATACTTTCCAGTGGTAAAATCTCTGCCCTAGATTTTACCACAGTGAACTATGACATGAGCAGAAATTATGAGTTCCTATCTGGGGCTTTGAAGCTTTGATGGTTTACCTGCTGCAAAACGTCTTTTGAGTGATCAATGAGTTTCTCAAAATGCGTAGATCTCTTTACCTTTCCTTTCCCCCAATATATTTACAATATGGTAATAGGCTTAGTACGTGTACTGCTTTACCCTTTCACCCTTATTTATCTTTTTCTTTTTTGTAGACTTTAACTTTGATCACATAAGCCACTCTGAGAATACTTTGATGATCAATACTTTCTTGTTTAATAAATGAATGTATTGGAACTTTCTGTTTTTATCTAGTACTAGTTAGCAAAACTGTGGAAGGCCCTTCAGAAGACCCAGAGATTATGAAAGGCTGTTATTTTTCTCTGTTGACTGAAAAAAGTACAGTGCATACAAGGGCTCACCCAAGCAGTTTTTCCCATGGAGGGGAATCTCTTTAAAGATCAAATCTTACATCCAACTAGCCAATGTGTACCTTGCAGACATATAGAAGGATCATATCTTTAACCAGAAATCTTTGATTGCTCCACAAAGGAAAAGTCATGTGAAGTGGAATAAGTGATCTGGCACCTTGTAGGTTAAGTAAGTGATGGTCATTTGCAATTGCAGAGGATGACACTTCAATAGGATCAAGTTTTGGCATAACAAAGAAAGGAGTCTGTCACTAAAAAACAGAAATCAGAATTCTGTATCAAAGATACTGAGACATGTGCTCCTTCAAATAAATGTTGCAGTAAATTCCAGGTGACTTATCTTGATAGTTTGGTATAGACGAAGCAAAATAATTTCTCCAGGATTACAACTATACTTTTAGGCAATATAATGTAATGGTTAAGATACTGGGCCTGAACCAGGGACCCCAGGTTTAAATCTACATTTGATCAAAGAGCTCACTGAGTGACTTTGAGGCAGTTATTTTTTCTTAGTTCAGCTTACCTCAAAACATTATCATTGTGGTTAAATTGGGGGAGACTTCCATAAACACTGAATTGAGCTCTCAAAGAAAAAGGGGGAATAAATGCGATAATAAATACTTGTGTTTGAAAATTTATTGGGAAAAGAACACAACTTGGTGAAAGAATTTGCTAATGATACTGCTTTTGAGTGATCTATTTGTATTTTCAAGCAGAAAATAAATTTAATAATCTATCAAAATGGATTCCAGCATACCATAAACAAGACTGAGTGTTGTCCAATTCAGTGGCTTGGGCCTGCTTCTCTCACTCAGAACTATTTCCTCATAATCAGCTAAAACTGCCACTTTCTGGACACAGTCCAAGCAGAACATATCCTGGAGTAGAGACTTCTATGGGCGACATGTCCAGCTCCCTTGCAATCTAAACAAAGCCTAGTGCCAAGACTCAATCCAGCAGGGGGCTCTAAGAGATCAAATCCCTCTCCCATGTTTTGCAAGTCCAATACAAAAAATCAATCTCTAGTTGTGAACCAACCAAGAACAGCTTTACTACTTGCAGTAAAGAAATAGCAACTGTACAGATACACAAATAGCCAATATGATTACAAAGATAAAGGAATGACCTTAAACAAGAGTAACTATTAAATTCTCAGTGCTGAGAGCTTATTAGTCTATGTTCTCCATTTCCCTGTCTGCTGATGGAACCATGTTCTTGGCATAGTATATTGTAATGGCATCGTACATATTTTGGCAAACCAGCTCCCCACTCTTTGTAAACTGCCCCAAGGCAACAACAACTGAGGCATGCATCTCATCCTCCTCTGCCTGCTCCAATATTGGATTGGTTCTATCTGTCTGATCTAGTCTCTCTCTTTTCTGTCCACTACTCTTGGCTCTTGAAAGTTTTATCTTTCCTCAACAGATTTAGTTGTGATTCTCTGTTGATGAAGCTTGTCAACTGATCCCTTTGAACACCCAAGCTTCCCCTCTCCTCTGTCAAATGCAGGAAGTGGGATTCTAGCTGGACAGAATGCTGCAGAGAGAAAAGCCTTGTGCTTTCTCCCTTTTACTTTTGCTTACTCATGAGAAATCTTGCTCTCTTGTTTGAAAGAGTAAAAAGGCTACCCAGCTTTGCTTCTTATTCTGTTATATTTTGGATTGTCTCTTGTTAAATCTTTCCTCCCCCCACCCCCTTTCTACCTTGCCTTGCTCCAGGCTAAACTTCTGTTTCTTTCCTCTTTTTTTCACCCAGCTCTACAGCTCAGTTTTGCTTCTCCCCCCTAACTCCAGTTTCTAAGTTTCATTTCTTCCATTTTAGCCCTGAGACAACAATTCTCTGAGTGGCCCAAAGCTGTTATTTGCTCTTTCCAGAGGTTTATATCTCACCCACTCCCACTTTTGACTTTTTGATTATAGATCTATTCGTTTTACAACTAGGTTTTAACTCTCTTACCTCTCCTGGCAAATCTTACCAATTTTCATCAATCTTTCACTCATTTAACTCTAATATCAACTCTAATGCAACCTTCTGGGTCATATTAGAATAGAACTCATGAAACTAAAGATGAACTAAAATATACATAAGCCTAAACTGCACAAATTCACAGGGGAAGGAGCTGCTACACTTACAAAACCCCTTTGACTTCATGAAGCTACCTCTTTCTTCCTGTTGTTTCCCCCAGTCTCCAATAACTGAATTAAGATTTCTTACTCTGCTTTCATGCACCTATCCTCACTTACTTAGCCAGCAGTTATATGCTCACACTTTCAGCACTCAATTTATTTCTGCATCAAAGCACTTTTGGCAGGAAAAAAAACATGAAAATATTTATACATTTGGGAAGGCTACATCCTTAAGTAGGTTGCATTGTGTATGAAAACATATCAGTAAATTAGGCAAGTTGTATACCAAATGGGCATATTAGAGGAAGATGCATACAAAACCTCTATATTAGGGGAAATTAAATGTGACCTAAAGAACCCCATTAAAATTATAAATATATGAAGAAAGTCCAGGAAACTAACAATTAATCAATTTAATGTCAATAACTGCACATTTTCTGGAAAAGACCATTTCTCAGATATATGAGAGCCTGAAAGAAACTGGATAATTTTTTAATCATTGCAGTTATATCTTGAAGTTTCTCTGAGAACACAAGGAGATGTAATGTTATACCCAAAACAACAATCCTTAGAAAGTGTAACTAGTGTAAGTATGTTCTGTAATTGACTGAGGACTTGAATCTGGATCTCTCCCAGTCTAAGTGCAATGTCCAACCACTACATCACACATTACAACCACGCCTCACCCCATACTGCTCCCAACCTTCACATTTCCTGAAAGGGGCTGTAGAGAGTAAAGAGGATTACCATGATGGAGAGTGGGAGATCCATTAGCAAAGCAACAAGGAGCAAAACATGGCTTGAGTCCAAAACAAGAAATGTGTGTAAACATCTCAGACAGATACCCCCCTAAGCATAATGAGACTTGCAAAATTCTGTTAATAGTCCATCTTCATAAAAGTAGCGTTATATTTCTGTGGAGTTTGTTTCTTTGTCCATATGCAACTCCATATTCTACCCATTTTTAAGCCCTCATGTGCTCAGACAAACTGCCTAAAGTTACTGAACATTTAAAGAAGAGCTCTATGATTCCAAACAGGCAAGAACAAATAAATCCAGATTAATTATTTCAGAGCTATTAGACAGCTCATTTAGAAACACCCTGAAAGGGTTAATAATCCAGTCGATTCCATAACCCTCCAGAGGGCTAATACCTCTAATCATATACCTGATTGATCACTTTGATTTATATTCCACCTTCCACAAAGCAGTTTAAGATTATACACATAGTACTCCCCATTTTTCCTTACAACAAACCTATCACATCAATGAAAGCATTAGGGGATGCATAAAAGGCATCTTATCTATCTAATGATAGACATGAAAATTATTTAATGTTGATGTTGGAGGCTCAGAAACAGTGACTCTTTGTTCCTTTATCCTACTGATCACTGGAAGCATTAGGAGTAAAGATTAGCACTATGTAATACCTCAATCCTCATGGGTGGTGCTGGTGGTTATTTTATTTATTTATTTATTTAAAAGATTTATATGGCTGCCCATCTTAAGCAGCTCTGGATGGCTCACAACAACGTGGTTGGTTAATGCTGTGTTTGTCTGCAACTTCTTAAAATAGCAGCACCTTTTCCCAAGATTGCATGAGTATCTGCTGCATATTTGTTCACTAAACTAGTAATTATTATCCAGAATTTCCATAATGTGCATAATTGCACAGTGACCACACCTGATAATTCAGTTGCACATGGAGATATGCAGGTGTAAGCTTTGATTACATTAAGTGCATTAGATGGTAAGAACTTAACACTACATCAAGAATATCCTTCATATTATTTAAACAGCTTTTCAGAAAAATAACATTTAAGATAATATGATAGCACATAATACACAGAAACCAGCATGGCTAAGTTTCTCAGTACTCCAGTTATTTCCTGACAGGGAGGTTCAGCTATAATAAATTAAGAAGGTATAAGGCTGATATCTTGCAGTTTATTTCTATGAATATTAGAACATTTTGAGCTAACTAATTTAAGATATGGCAGAAACGAAAAGCACAACTATACAAGTCAGTTCATTTTAAAGATTTACCTCTTTGGGCAATTAACCCTTACGATTAGAGAAGGGAAAGGGAAAATGTGAATTTTAATATAGTTATCTACATTACCAATGAATTAAACACAATTGAAGCTTTACAATTTCATTTCAGTGCAATCTAATCTAATAAAAACATTGTATGTTTGGAAGTGTGTATATGGGGAAAATCAATACAAATAAAAAAATGTTATGCTAGTACAAGTGTGCCCAAAAATCCATATTAATTTTCATTAATACTTTTAAAACAATATTGCAAAGTGATGAAAAAAAAAAGAATGAAACAAACTTAAAGCCAGATATATAAGACTAGCTGCAAAACTGAGTTTGACACATTCATTTATCCTTACCTTGAGTAAGTTATTGCTAACTGCTGAAAAAATAAAATACAGGCAAAATATTTCACCTGTATGTTTTATAGGAGCTGCTTGTAAATGCTAAGTAATATACAGACTGCAATGGACCAGAAGTAAATTACAGGCTTAAGGTTATGGTTTAGTGTGTAGCTTCTGGGTATGGACTTAAATCCAGTGTTTTTAAACATTGAAGTTTGAGACATGCCAGAATGTATCTTCTTTCAAAGAGATGTCTGGACCTTTGTTCTCCAGAAATTGGAATGTTTCTAAATCAGAGATGAGAGTCACACTAATCCCTTCATTTAAGACAAAAATATATTCTCTGTTTGTCATTTAGTATGGCAAAGTAGGTGCAAATAATTTACTACTCTGTGCTACTTTTGTGTTCCCATTTATTACATTCATTACTTTTTTAAAAATTTATGATATATATTAATAAGGAAGGCACTGACCTGTTTTTATTATACAAAGTGCCATAAAATATTATATGTAGTATTCCTAGAAACAATTCACAAAGTGCAAATGGATCTCCTTATCATGCTTCCTCCTCCCTCCACACTGCTTGTTCCTCATAAATACATTCTATAATATTAACATGCACACCATTCTCTGTTGCAAGATCTACTTTATCCTACAAATTACCAAGCAGACATGTAACAGTTGCTGTGGCTTTTTCGTCCCCCACCACATATTCCAATCAGGCATGCCTTTTTATCTAGCTAACAGTGCTGCTAATATTTTACTGAAATATAGTATGAAATGTGTCCACAGCAACATTATTCACTTTAAGATTATAAGGTGATCAGCTTAAAAACAAAAACAGTATTAAACATGCCCAGTCACAGAAAGCAGTATAATAGTGGGGGCGGGGGGGGGGGGGCGGAATGGAAACAGACATTTCATTACCTGGGAAAGTTATAAGTGCAGTACTTGTGTGATCTCCCTTTTCTTAGTTCATTTAGATGAAATTCCATTTATTTCTCTTCTTGCTATATATTTCTGGAAACTCATTCTTGCTCTATATTATCTTGTCCCTATTCTTCCTCATAATTAATCAATTGAAGATTCTTCTATTTGTTGATCATTGAAAATATACTCAAAACATTACCTTCCTGTATTATAGTTACTGTACTGTACTGTTTTGACCAGTCTTTCTTTATCTCTTAACTTCTCCAAAGTTTTAATCACATTGTCACTAGTTCAGATTACACATACGTGTCTAATGCATTCTATCTCTGAAATAAATTGGATATTCATGTACACCAGAATCTTTTTCAGTCTTGCCTCCTCTTCCTATTTACCAACATGGTACATTGTATTTACACACTGAAAGTCCCAAAATGGGAATTGCAATGTTAAGTGTAAAATCACCAAAATAGTAAATTAATAAAAGCACGAGATCAACAAAGAACATATGAAAAAAATTCAAAAGAGAATATAAAAACCACTATTCTAGTGTAATTTATTATGTGCCATGAAGTTGGTGTCAACTGTTAATCACATACATAGATTTTCTCCAAGATGATCTGTTCCTAACCTGGTCCTTCTGATCTTCCAATGGTGCACCCATTGTCCCAATATTTGAGTCCATCCGCTGATGGTCATCTTCTCTTCCCTACTACCTTTCCCATTTTGCTTATCCATTTATTGGTTTTCTTGGCTATCCATGGCATTCTCAGGTGTTTTTTCCAACA
The DNA here is from genome assembly GCF_059951505.1 of Python bivittatus. Lineage (NCBI taxonomy): Eukaryota > Metazoa > Chordata > Lepidosauria > Squamata > Pythonidae > Python > Python bivittatus. Next base: position 48,717,988 of record NW_028277125.1, on the reverse strand, counting down.
CCAAAGTTCAAAAGCATCAGTACTCTTTCTTCAATACTCTTTCTTCAAAATCCAATTTTACTTCCATAGAGTGTCATAGGAAAAGCCATTGATGGCTGGTGTGGGTCTTCCAGACTGTGTGGCCGTGCTCTGGAAGTTTTGTTTCCTTACGTTTCGCCAGCCCACAATAAATAAATACCCACAAAGGGTCACATCATCCTGGGCACAGAGAGAACTGCTCTTATTTGTGCTCCTGCTCTCTGAAGATGCCGGTCACAGTGCTGGCGAAACGTTAGGAAACAAAACTTCCAGAACACAGCCACACAGTCCAGAAGACCCATACCAGCCATCGTATTCCAGCCATGAAAGCCTTTGACAATACACAAAAGCCATTGATCTTTGTAGGTATAAGCACATCCTGGTACCTGAATATCTTTTCCAAGACATTCATTGCTACTCTACCAAGTGCTAGTCTGTGGCATATTTTTTGTCTGCTAGTTACTGTTGATAGTTGTTTCTGAAAGGTAAAAGCTATTCACCACTTCAATATCTTCACTGTCAGTTTTAAGACTAGTTGTTGTACCTATTGTTATTAATTTGGTCTTCTTTATAGTTCATCTACATATTCTTTATATTTAAAGTTAGTCCCATTTTTTCACTGTGCTCCTTGGTTTTCATTACTAGAGCTTGAAGATCGTTTGCATTTTCAGCTATCAATTCTAATATAATACAGGAACTAAAAATGATACTATTAACGTTTAAAATTTAAAATGCTTGACAGAAGACAAATATCTTAGTTTCGTGCCAAAATAAATTTTAAAAAATGTATGGGGCCTTCCAGGAGAAGGCATTCAACTCATTTGGCAAAGGACAGGAAAGAGAATGGACAAAGATGACCAAACTGGACAATCAAGTACATAAAGATGCAAAACCTCAACCTTAGATCTATATGCAGATTTTTTGGGATATGGCCCTACAGGTTTCCAAAAAATTGTGTATGTGTATGTGTGTGTGCATGTGTATGTATGTATATCTGTGTGTGTGTGTGTGTGTGTGTGTGGTTATAAAGTTCAAAGGAGCCATTTAGATTGTTGAGTCCAATCCTCTTGTTTGGTGCAGGAATCCAAAGCAGAGCATCCCAAATAAATGGCTGTCCAAATTCTACTTAAGCATCTCTAATATATGTGAACTTACTGTCTCTCTGGGTAATTGTTTTTACTGTTGAACTGCTGCTCCTACTACAAAAAGGTTCATCCCCTCAGACTCATCCCACCATTCAATTAGAAACTGCCTTCCTGCAAGTGAAATCCATTATTTTTTGTCCTATACTCTAGAATAAGAGAATTGGCCTCAATCTTCTTCTCTGAGATACCTTTTCAGGTATGTGAAGACTTCTAACATACTGTATTCTCCTTCAGTCATCATTTCTCAAGACTAAACATACCCAAATCCTTTAGTATTTCTTTGTAGTTTCTGGTATTCTCATAATACATATTGTCTTTCTCTGAACCTGTTTTGTTTTCTCTGAATTCTTCTTAAAGTGTGGTACCCAGAACTGGATATATTAGTCTAGCTGAGATCTGACAAAGGCAGAATAAAAGTGGGACCACTTTTTTCCATTGTCTCTGCTCACCTCATGAGATCTAGCATCATGTAACCATATTAACCAGTCCCAGGAAGTAAATAAGTAGGTCTGTGATTAACAAAAGTTTCCTAAATAGAGAGACCGTACTGAAATGCAAGACAATTCCTCAAAAGTGCTGTTTCTCTACAGAAGAGCAGAAGAGGCATTTTCTTTTCCTAATTGTCTGATACCTAATTTTTTTTTTTTTTTTAGAATTTGTCTTGGTGGTGTTTTTGAGGTCATTTTACTGCTGAAGGTAGAAGGGGATGCTGCTGTTGATTCTGATATTTTCTGTTATGGGCATGTATTTCTTCCTCCACAATTTCTTATGGCTGCTTATCAATGGAATAATTTAAAGGTGCTGTAATTTTATACACCTCCTACCTAATTGCTTCCCCACCCCCCTTTTCTTTCTCCACATTTTCATTTTCTGGTTTCATTTTTAAAATTAGTTTTGTCTGAATTGGAATATAAACACATTGCTTATATTTATATGCATTTTTTCCAGCAGCTGGTTTTAGGCACTTCTCAATCAATAGATGCTATTGCTTATTATTTATGGTCTGAGTCAACTCACACCACATTATAAAATATTCCTTCCAGGCAAGTCTGTCACCAATATCTCATGGTTCTAATCTCCAATTCAGCTCCTTTATTCTTCAGAATACCATATTTCCTTTTTCTCTCAGGGCTACATTTTCTGGGCAAAGTACAGGTAACCTAGACTATGGAACTATTTGTAACCATGGTTATAAGCTTTATTGGAAAGTTGCTGTGGTTAATATTACATATGATGCAAAGATTGGGACATTACACAGAAGATACATTGCTATATACAATTTAAGACACACATAGTGATAAGAATCCTCCCCTTCTCAAAATCATACAGGTGATGTCAGGGAAGAGCTAATCTTTATAGGTAGAACTTGAATGTCTACAGAGCTTTTGTGTACACACAAAGTTTTCATGTGACCTGGGACTCTGATAATACAGACCATTATGTTGTACCCATTGACAACAGTTTTTACAACTGTTTAAACAGAACTTGGAAAGGGCAGACATTGTCCACTACTCAAGTACTGAATTGTATTTGAGAATGTACAGACTTAATAGTTTTAATATGATGTCACTATCTGCAAACCGATAGGTCATATGCACTTGACTAATATGCTTGGGTTTCATCCAATTTGTGCTAATATTTGTTAATATTTTATTAATTTACAGACTGCTACATTGAATTGATTGTAAAGGATATACAGGAGCAACAGCCAGAGTCCAAGAAAAAAGAAAAAGATGGGCTCAGAAAGGTGTTGAATCACAATGACAGCCAATGTGTGACCTTGGACTCTGGACTGATGATAAGGAAGCACTGTAGCTACAAAGGTGTCAAAGGATCCAGAACAGATCTTACTGGAGCTTTTGAAGAATCTGTTCCATTAGAAGTTGCTGATATAAAATGTAGTTATAAAACATACCTTTCTCTAGAGAGTTTATATGAAGTGAAAAAACCTACACATACATACATACATACATACATACATACATACATACATACATACATACACTGATTGAGTTTGTGTGCTATCCATTTCTGAAGGCTCTGGGCACCTAACAGGAAAAAAAAAATCAGAGAGCAAAAGATGCCATCAAAAATAATAAATAAACCCGCCTATAAATAAATATAATATCAGAATTATGCAAACAGAGAAAATATATAGCAATATGCAGTTACCACAGTGAAAGACATTCTTAAGAGATCTGAATCAAATACTGAAAATAAGGATATCATCATTTAGGAGCCTTACAGTTTTCACAGGATTATGAATTCCTTTTCCACCTACTGCTCCCTTTTATTTTCAGATAAGAGTTTAAGGTATTATTTTACCTGTTCTCTTTCTCTCTCTCTTTCTCTTTTTCTTTCTCTGTCTCTCTCTGTCTCTCTCTCTGTCTCTCTGTCTCTCTCTCTCTCTCTCACACACACACAAGATTCTTTTACCTATTCCATGAACTCTGGACATACGTTGGACACATATTTGTGTGATGCTACCTAATTGCATATCTGTGGGAAACACAATATACATCCTTATTTTGGAGCAATTATTCATACACAACATAACTAGTGTCTTTTAATGCTGCAACTAAATCTGTACTGGATTGTTAGTCTTTTGCTGAGCACATATTTAGTAGCAGAGAATGCAACCTGGTATCAATCAAAGCTTGCAAAAAGATATCTACACTTGGCTTCCCTGTCAAGAATGCGACCAATTTTATGTCTCTCTTTTTTCTCAAAGATGGAAAGTAATCCTCTGATAACAGTATGCATTGTAGGAACCACCAATTTTAAATTAATGAGGTGCATTACCTTGTTTAAGGGGGAGGAAAAATGAAGAAACCAAAGACTTAATATGGCCTGTCTAATATGAAAAGATGGCATCAATTTGCAGCAATCAGTGATTTGTGTCCCCCTCCTCCCCCCACCCCTCACCCCTGGCTTAGTTATCCAGTTATATGGCTCATTTCCAAAAGAGAAAAACTGAAGTTTAGCAAAGTAGCATTTTGTAATTCCACCAATCTAGGGTTTATTATAATCCCGCTTAAACCAATAGAATTCTCTAAGCATCAGATAATGACAAGCAAAACAGGATAGCTCTACTTTATGAAACAATTTGTTTTTAAATATCCTAATTCCATCCAATTGTAGCTTTCCTTCTCATGAGGCACACTCATTGTTAGGAGTTGTTTAATTTTTCAACCACATAATGGTATCCCAGTTGCTGATTCAGCTTAGAAAGATATAGAGAAACTAGGAGTTTCTTCTAGCCCTTTTGTAGCTTACAGAATTTTCAAAACTCTTTTCTTTGTTGGGGACAGCCTTTCAGATTTAAAGGCTTATTATATTTGAAGTTCTAATTTGCATGGTGTAATATTTAGACCTTGTAACAGGAATATTTTTAATCTGTTGTGATTTTTTTTTTACTCTGTGTTTTGCGCACAAGTAGGGATTGCTCAGAAGGGTGATATTTGTATTTCAACAAGTAAATAACTCATGTAACTAAAACAACAATTACCTAGTGATGTGTGAATGGACCCCATCAGAATCTGTCAAATAATGGGGGAGGGTGCAGAAAATGGAATAGCCAACCTTTCTGCTTGCTTGCTTGTAATGCAGACTCTGGAATCAACATTATATAATATTTTTATTCCTCTGGAGAATTCCATTTCAGTTTCAAATTAACATGGCAGGTGCCGTGTTCCCTACTCTGCCACAGAAGGTGTTATTCTTAACAGAGGAATACTGTGCATAGATCCTAATGCCTGATGGGCTATATCTGATTCCTGTAAAATCCTCTTTCAAGTGTGCTTAAAACAAAAATACAATTTTTCCATCCCACTGCTTATTTTGGAAGGGAAAGTAGGGAGACTCAATTCTGTCCACTTCTGGAACTTTGTATGGTCTAAATATTCTAAATTCAGAAAAAGGCAGCCATAGAGGACACTAGTGAATTTGGAGGAGAGATCCAGCATCAAATTCCCTTCTTTGAATTGGATACTGGGCTTCTTCTGTAGTGCACTGATATTTCTTTTAGTGACTTAAAGAGAATTATCTTTGGGTTACTGAATCTCCCAATTACTGTCTCAGAAATCACAGAATTGTTCTCTAAGTAATTAAAAAAAGAAAGCACTGGAACTGGAAATTATTTAAAAGCCTTAAGATAATATTTTATTTCTGTGGTTAACTAAAACCTCCCTTACTGTTCAACTTTACAGATTATGCATGACAGGATGAGTCAACATAAATAAACCGTTCACATTCCTTCCTTGCAAAATGTGAATGATGAAGTAGTAGTAGTAATTTGGAACTATGCCAGGATTAGAATTCATCTAATTTCAATATAATTTTGAAATTATGGATTTCAAGTCATTTAGCAAAAAAACATGCATACAATAGGAGCAAGTAAGTAAGAACCGCTCTGAGAAGAATAAACAGCTACTGTCCAGTCCTTTTACAGTGCTTCTAGATAAGCTAAAAGATAATTAATTGGTGCAATCACTTGACTAGCCTAAGCATCAATTTAACACTGCCCAGTAAGTATTGAAATGTCAGCATCTGGTACAGTAATGAATCTGAAACACAGCTTCCAAAATTATGCTTCTTGGCAATTCTTGATGAATGTCCTGGGATCATGTTTTACTGTTCTTTCTTTCATATCTTCCCTTCCATTGTGCTTGCCTTTTAGTGTGATCCTGTTTGGATAATCAGAGGAGGAAAAAATCCATTTTCTATAATTTGTGAATGTACTTTCTCAAGACAGTTAATAGCTGCAGCACCAATTGTTCTTTCTTTACCTAATACTCTGTCTCCTTACTTCTGGTGCTTTTTTTAAAACTCCTCCCCCCAGGACTGCTGGCTGTACTTTCAAGTTCCACATATATTGCTTTTACTAGTTTCTGAGTCCTCTACCGTTTCGTCTTTCCTATGAATTTTTTATCCATTAAACAAGCCAGTTATAGTCCAGTCTACAGTAGTTTACATACTCCTACAGGTCTGAACTTCCCACCTCTTGCATGTCCTGCTATTTCTTCCCAATCCTGCCACCGGCCTGTCTCTTAAGCAACAATTCTTGTGGCTCCCATTTGCCATTTGATTATTAGCTAATCTCCCTTCCTGAATAATACATAGAGACCCTCAGCATGTGACCATTTAGGGATCAAACAACAAGAAGCAGGGCTGTTTTCAATAGCCTCACTTTTATCTCCTATTACTTCTATTGAGAAAAAAAAAAATCCAAGTGAATTCATTTGTGGATGTCTCTACTGTAGCACAATGTCAAAGGCACTTTCTTACAATTTCACTTCTGTGAGCTTCAGTTAGAGTTCAGTTATAGCTGCTCTTTTCTTTTGACTCTTCAGCCTTTTCCTGCTTAGACATATAGGAAGGCATCAAATACAGTAGTTGAGTTTGCTATTACAAAGCAAACTTTTAGAAATTTGCTAGAAAAATTATAGAAGAAAAGCAGGCTCAGAAAATCTTATACATTTCACCCACTCTAATTCTTCTGTTCCAAAATTGCTTTTCCTTTCCTTTCCTTTCCTTTCCTTTCCTTTCCTTTCCTTTCCTTTCCTTTCCTTTCCTTTCCTTTCCTTTCCTTTCCTTTCCTTTCCTTTCCTTTCCCTTTTTTTTTTTTTTTAAATAGCCTCATGCTCATTTTTAGACAGTTTAAATGTTACTCTAATTAGTCAACATCTGCTTTCAGCCTTTGGCTCAGACCCTAAAGAAATATATTCCTAAACTTTCTTGAATTCAACATTTTATACATAGGTGTATTGTTGTATTCTCTGTCTTCATCTTGCAAATGCTCATCACTTTACACTATATAGACATCAGCTGCAAGCTGAGGGCTGGCAGGGAATATTGCCAGAATCCATAATTGCCTCAGGGATGCAGGGATTTTGCTTCCCATTACAGTAGTCTTCACTAGCTAGAATTCTAGCATTTGGACATAGTGATGGAGGCGCTAAGCTGGACCACCTGCTTTCATCGGCAGACCTCTTACAGGGAACAGAAATGCTGGAAAGCCAGTCTGCAGCCCTGCACCCAAATGGGCTGTGCTGTGTGGGACTCAGCTTGCCTTTCACCCTTTCATGTTTTCCCAGCTAGTTGATGACTGATCTTAGTCAGCAGATGGTTTGCCAGATAACTGAATTTTTGCCTTATGGCAGAAACTTATTTTCAAAAAATGGCTGCAATGCTGCACATGGCTAGGCACAAACTTCATTTGCCAGAGAGTGAACTGGTTGTACTGAGAGGTTGTACCACCACTCTTCTTTTTCTCCAGGCATCATTGATTAACAGCTAAGTTTATTTATTTATTATTTATTAATTAAATTTGTATGCTGCCCATCTCCCCCAGAGGGTGACTTTAGCTGATCATACTTCAAAACAAAACAAGAAGCTTCACCCACCCACCATTTCTATTTCCTAAGAATCCCACAATGCCTTTGTGGGTAACGGGGTATTCTTGAAAACAAGGAAGATGCTGGAAGCTGAAATCTTGTTTTTCAGCATGTCAGCTTCTCATTTATTTATTTATTTTTAGATTAAAAGAATATGAAAAGTCGGGTGGGAAATGTGATCGAGCTATGAGAAAAGAAATAGAAAAAGCAAATAAATTAGGTGCCATCAAGAAATGCTGGAGCACCATCCAGTATGTCTGAGCTCTAATTAAATGGACTGGCTTGTTTCCATTTCAGAGATTTCTTTTCTCATATAGAATCAGATTTTCAAATGCACAGCTCTTTTGGCTGGTTTAGAGGTGGGGGGGGGGGAGGAAAGCAGGGAGGGGCTGCTCTAATCAAGTGTCTTGTAGCCAGAATGTCTAAATGTTCTGTTCAGAACATTCTGTCTTATGATAATTTAATGATAAACTATTCTGAAAATCATGGCTACAAAACATAAACCCACTCAAAGAATTCTGGCTTGCAATTCCAAAAACACTATTGATCAGAAATGTCTGCACTCTGAATATACACAACCGGGCCACATTAACTTCATGCCCACATGCTACTTAATTCCTTTTAATATAAAGCAGCTTGGGAGAAATCATGCTGAGAAATCTACAGCCTGTTGTCTTGATCTGTACCTACACACTTCTCACCAAAAAAAAATGCTAGTTCACTTTGGCGACTGGAGAAGATGGACGGGCTCTTCCATGCTTCCAGCTTTTCAATTTTCCAAAATTGTTTCACCCATTGAAATGAATGCTATCTATGACTGCAGGAACTTCATGCATAAACCTAGTTTCCTTTAGGACACAGAGCCAAAGCCTGAAACCATCACCCCCACACTACATATGCACCCTGAAAGGTTTGACTGTATCTTCTGTAGCTCCTCCAAAAGCTATTGCAGTTCTTAACGCAGTACAAATACATGAGCTCTAAGGATATTTGCTGTGTATCATTAATTTTATTTTAATTACCTATGAAATTAAATCAAATCTGATTTAGTTTTTATATTGGCCTCACTTACTGCTTTCTTCTTGCTCTGAGAATTTTCACTTATACTGAGACAATCCTCACTGACCTCAAAAGAGACTTTTCAGGGTGTTCCATCTAATGAACTCATGACACAGACAAGGTTTTTGAAGCAATACCTGCTTAATCCATGTATAGCTCAACCTTTTAATTACTATGCCTCATGGAAGATGGTGACATTATGCTTCATTAGGATGAACAGTACATAGTCTCTGGATGTTGTTCAGTTAAAAACATCTTGCTTCTCTTAGTATTGTTCTCCTTTTTGGGACTGTTGGGAGTTAGAATTCAACAACATCTGAAAGGCCACAACATCTGAAAGGCCACATCTGAAAGGCCAATGTTTTCTATATTCTACACCTGTAGAAAACATTGTATATTGGCGTTATTGGAGATCAGTCACTCTTATTACTTATTGCTGTTGTTGATTTTTTAATTTTCTTAGATTTAATTTTACTTTATTTATTTTGTATTTCAGCTGTCATAACCATTTGGGAGCTCATAAATGCCAATATATGCTTCTGAAGCCAATAATTCTCTAGGCAAAAGTGCTTGGTAAGCATGATAGAAATAAGACCAGATAAAATCAGATGTTATTTTGGGCAGATCCAAAACAAACTCCAATATTCTCTTAAACCAAGCTGGTAACCTTTTCCAAGAGCAGGATGCTGGAATATTTCAATTTTTTATGTTCTAATAAAATGATTAAATTTTAGCTTGCTAGCAATTGTGTAATTTAAATGACATCAAACCTGGGAAGAACACTATAGATATGTGCTTCTCTCTGTGATATTGGCACTTAATTACAAAGATTTATTATATATATAACTCTGAAGCGTGTAAAGCATATGGTATTTTGTCCAATCTTAAAGGTCACTTGAAAAATCTCTGTTTAATAAATGATGGTGGTCTTCTGTCTTCCTCTCCTCTCCTCTCCTCTCCTCTCCTCTCCTCTCCTCTCCTCTCCTCTCCTCTCCTCTCCTCTCCTCTCCTCTTTTCTTTTTCTTTTTCTTTTTCTTCAGCCAAACCATACATTCATGATAGCAAGAAACCCTGCATCAATTTCTCTCACAGTAATATCAATTTCTTAATTTTTTGTATTGTTTTCTAGCAGTGTTATGGATCTATAAGATCTATGATCTACTTTAGCAGCAGGCCTTGTTCAGGAGAGGGTTCATGTACATATATTATTTCTCTCTGGTCAAAATAAACTCTTCTAGAACCTGAATAACTAGGAAATTTTTGCTTAAATTGATTAGAGCACTAGGATGGGATTAGGTAACTTTGTTGCAACTGGAGACCAAACTTTTTTGAAGAAAAAAAGAAAGCCTCCTTTGAGGATTATAAGATATATGGCCTATTGTAAAAAGGGTAGAATTTGGTCCTTTTTGTTTTGGGGAAGGATTTGACAGACAATTGGATACTAATTTTCTTCCCAGATGGGCCTGAGTGTGCCCCATCTCATTTCTGAAGTGTTCCAGGAGTGCAAAAGGATTGCTTGAAGCTACCTATGGGTTTACATCAATAATTTTGATTCTTTCATTCTAACCCAGTGCTACTTTGAGTGGAAACTGCCAGGTAATTTTTTCCATCTCACTTAGAGAAAGAGAGAGAATGTTCTCCCCACCCCAGTCAGAACCATTAGGAAAGTATGAGAGGACAACCAAAGTCATCAGTCTACCTGTGACCATCCTTCTCAGCAGTCCTCCAGGGGTCCCTCAGAATCTCAGTAGACCAAGGGGAGCCTTGGGATCCATGAGAGGAGAGAGGCTGCGTAGGCATGATCCAATTCAGAACTTCAGCCACCATCTCATTCCAAACAACAGCTAAGGCTCTGGTTGGACTGTGCACAGACCTTCAGGAAAGACCAAAGTTCCCTCTGAAACCCAGTGGGGTTTATTAGTTGACTGGGATGGACTTCCCTGTGGCAGGGCACTTTGAAGCATTCAGAAAGTGATCTGATTCTGACAGGGGGTGATGACAATCTCCCCTAAATCTAGATCATGTTGCCACTGTCCTGACATGAAAACCAGATCTGGCAAGTGACCTCCATTATGTGTTGGCCCCTCAATGACCTGGGTCAGGCCCATGACTGATATAGTGGCCATGAACTCCTGAGCTACTTGAGACTCCACACCTAGAAAAGGCAAGTTAAAGTTCCTTAAGACCACAAGCCCTGTGAACTCCATTGCCAATCCAGCCACGTAATCCAGGAGCTCAGGCAGGGAAATTACAATGCAGTGGGGAGGCTGGTACAGGAGCAATAATTCCAACTGATTCCTATGGTACAACTTAGTAAACACAGTCTTGCATCCAGATGTCTGTGGGGCAGCACCTCTGAAAGCCACCGGAATATCCTGGATGTCAGGTCCAGCCCAAGAACAACAGGGAAACAGTTCAACTGAGTTCAGTTCCTTTATTGCTTACACCATATAGACAAAATCTTGCCAGACAAAATCTGTACTACTGCAACTAGTGGATATACCCTGGGAGATTCTAGGAAATGGCTATTCTAAACCTCTTACACTTCCCACACTCTTGCTCTGGACTGTGTTGTCTCTTATCTCTCTGCCCTTTTGGAATGTGCTCCCTACTTCCTGAAAACCTTGCTCTCTTCAGCAATCCACCATATCACACACACCCCTTTGTAAATACATTCCATCACACTGGATGACCATAGCCACACACTTAGCTGCTCCTGTCCTGGCCTCAGGGCTGATGTCATACACAAAACCCAGGTGGGCACATTTCAGGTTAACACACCCCTCCATGCTTAGCTAGGTCTCAGTAATACATGCCAGATCAGCTCTCTCATCCATGACTGAATCTTCTTACAAACTGATCTGGAATTTGGTAGCAGCAGCCAAAAGCCCAGGCCTCTGACATCCAACGGTCAGGAAATGGGGTAAATTGCAGAGGGGCAGAACACAACACTGGTACCAAACACTGCAGGTACTTTCCCCCAGTGTGAATTGCTCCCTGCCTCCCACCATACCATCTCCCTCCCCATTACCACAGCAATGCTCCTGCCTGCCTGCCTCCCCCCTCCCTCCAATTCCTCAGCCTTCCTAAACCCATTCTGGCCCAACTGCAGGCCAAGAGTCCCATCAACGTTCAAACCACACATCAATACGCCTAAGGGGAAAAAAGGGGGGGCACTTCTGCAACCCAGATTCAGTGCTGTCTGCCACCCAGTCCAGCAACCCATTGCCCAACGCACATTCTCATCTACACACACACAAAGGCAGCCTAAATTCTGCCTGCTCTCACTGGGCTGAAATGCAGTAAACAAGGAAAGAAAAGAAAGGGTCAGCAGGGGACAGATAAAGAAGATGGAAGTAAATTAAAACCCAATAGAAACTAGTATCTGAGTTTTTAGATATCTCTATTCTGTGACTAGAATAAAGAGTAGAATATAAATCTAGAGAAGGACAAGATAAATGATAGCAAAATATAAGATTAATTATAATAGGAAAAAAGAAGTACAAACTGTTAGAAATGTAAAGGTAAGATATAAAAGTGTAACAAATAACAATTCACATCCTTTTCTGTGTAAAATAAACAACAACTATACACATTTTGTAATGAAACATTTTTCCCAATGGGAACGAAATCTGTCCTATCTGATCTGTACATTCCTTAAAAGAATCCACTGAAGTCCTTGCTGAGCTTCCTCTGATCTTGATCACAACTGTAGTGGGAAAAGAGAAACTTTAACTTGATCTTCATGGGGATCAAATGAAAGCTTATGAACAGCCCAGTTATCTGGTTCAGGGGTACTGGAAGGAGGGAGCAGCTTTATCCTCAACTCCTGGTTAGGCCATTTCAGACAAATTCATAGTGAGCATATGGTTTATTTGTTTTATTTATTTATAGGCTGCTCAACTCCCAAATGACTCCAGGAGGCTAACTCCTAAGAACAAGAATACACACACACACACACACACACACTTATGTAAATCATATACAAGATACAACTACTGTAAGTCATATGTCAAAGTGTAGTTGGATAAATGATCCTATGTTTATGTACTTTTCAGGTCTAGCATGTTTTTTAAAGGAGTTTGTAAAGGACTAAGTTGAAAAGATATATTTGTCAGATCAGCTTTTGCTTATTATATATGGTAGCCAAACAATTTCTTGCAGCTCTGTCCCTTCCACACACATACTGTGTGTGAACAAATAAATTTTAAAAAAAAGGTTCATTTGCTAACATCCATAAGATATTACAGGGTTATTAGCAAACCAAGCTTTTAAAAAGTATTGTGGAGAGGAAACAAGTGCAGAAAACTTGAAATTCTAGACACAGCCATCATATGTGTTTAACAAAAATAGAACAATTCCCTGGCCCCTCAGTAGTTTTTGAAGTGGGAAAATAGAACATTGGTAGCTGGACTTCTCTTACAATTAGTCATGGCTCTACGTAGCATTTTTCCGGGGTGCAGGTCCAGTACCAGAAAAAAATCGTATTTTGCTACACTTATATTTCTGTGCAGGGGCATTGGAGGAAACCAAGATGGTGGCTGCAACCATGTGATGGAAGCCCTCCCCTTTCTTTACATGTGTCACATGCAATGCTTATAAAAGGGGGGGGGCTTAGATTGTGCAGCAACAACCACCTTCTTGACATTTTTGACCCCCCCCCCCCCAATGAGGCTCCCTCATAAACCTTCCCATGGATGTTCCTGTTTTAAAGACAGCTAGTTATGTGGTAGACTTAAGATTCTAAAGGGCTATCAATTCTACTTTTGAAAGATTCCCCAGTTACAGTATTTTTGTACCCATTTTCTCCTGAGCAAGAAAAGTCAGTTTACTTTATCTGAAGCAAGGGTCTCTTTCTCTATTCTTTTGTCATCAGTAGATTTTTTTTTCTACCATAAGGGAAATGCAGGAAGGTATTAATTGCCCTGGAAGCCAGTGGGTAGGATGGCATTTCCTGCTCCTGGTGATCACAAGCATGGAGAAATCAACCACCTTCATTTTTTCAGCCCTGGTCTCATGATAAGTGGGCAATCTCTGTCCCTTCGTCCCTTTAGCAGTAGGAACAGTAACCTTTCAGTGCTGTCAGTTTGCTCCCTGCAGCAAACTGGCCCTTCCTCTTTCTGCATCCCCTGACCTTTCCTCAGCATTTCTTTGTTTGCCTCTTTTGTCCTTTTCAAAAAGCTCCTTATTGATGTTTCAACGTAATAGAAGAATATAAACAAGTAATAAAGAAAGGTTAACAATACTCAATCAATGGCATAGGGGGAAGGGATCAGGAAAGGGTGCAAAAGAAACCAAAAGGCCAAATTTAATCAGAGCCCTATTGGCAGTTTAATTGCATTTGGATACTTCTCCCTGTCTTTTAAGCGACACCTAATAAAAGATCTGTCTCATGCCGTACTGTTCCAGCTATGAAGATGAATCTCTATACATGAAAAGAAAATGTCTCAGTGATGCTTTTGTTCTCTTTTATTGGGTTGTGTTGCAAAATAAATAAAATTAGATTTTCCATAATTTCTCTATAGTTAGCTAAATGCTGAAGGTCCTTTCACCATTTCCTCAAATTAATGCAAATAGCAGGACATTTTCTCATTTTTTCTCAGCAGAGATCCAATGTAAGTGAGATTAAAGCTCTCACTCAAATCGCTAATGTATTTTGCAATGCATTTCCTTTCTCATTTAAAGTTGGGTGATTTAGGACTGAGACTCTGTACAGTTTGAGAAAAGGCTGGAGTTCAACTATACAGCAAAACCATTGTTTGTAAGAAGATTCCAGGTTCAAGTCCTGGTATTGCCAAGTGGAATTGGGAAAAAACTGATTGAAATCTAGAAAATTACTGCCAGTTAGGGTAGACAATATAGAGCTAAAGTAAATGTAGGCAACTTTAAGGTGTTCAAGGAAGCAGTTCACATTTCTACTGGTGGGGTGGGAAAGCATAGTTGCTGAGTTTATGCAAAGTGGGTCTGTGTCGTGCACTTGATCAGGGCTGGGCTTTTCTTTGTTTTAAACTCTGCTAAGCTTCTTTTAGGGGCTACTCTACAATATCTGTATATTTCCTGCCTCAAAATTATAGAAAACAGCACTACTATTTAGGGACACAGCAGGATAGTATGTGTGTGTATGTGTGTTCAATCCATCCTAACCAGGATCATCCTGCTACTATCCCCTGCAGTGTGGTCATAATCTTTATTCCTCCCACCAGCCAGTCAACCAGCCACACTTTTATGCAACACTCTTGATGTATGGATTAAGGTTGATAATTCTGAGTTTTAGCCAAGCTACTCTAGCAAACTAGCAACATTTGACCTGTCTCTCATGCTTACACTGAATCAGAACATATCACAGACCCCAATCTCACATACAAGTCCACCAGTCCGATCTGCCCTCCCTGCCTCAAGAGGTCCTACTCTTACTAGGGCTAGTTAAGGAACAGGCTATTCCTTTGTTTCATATTTTTACTGGCACACTTCTCCTGCTATTCACCTCCCACACAGACAGTGCACCTACTAGGTCCCTATCCTTACTATCCTCTACATTGGAATCATTGCCCTATCTTTCTTTTGCTTTCAGTGATTGGCCAAGAGGGTTAGCCAATCTTACCAGATCTTTCACCATTCTCTCAGTATCTCTGTCATAAATATGTCAGTATAAATTCTGTCTGCTGTGATATTATAGTAGTTAATTCATATTTCTTTTTCTGAATTTCTTTGTACAAAACTATAGATGGGCATCTAACCATCTATGCCCATAAATGTTTCACTTGATCTTTCAAATTATTTTCCCTTTTATTTTTAATCTTATTTTTGTATGATGCATAGGCAATAATTGTACCTCAAATGTATGCTTTATATGCTTCCCATTCAAAAATTCAGGCACTTGATGTTTCTGAATTCAAATAAAAATATTGTTGTACAAATCCTTTATCATTCAATAGGGAAACACTGATACCAATTTCTCAATACCTGAACTGGTTTCTGAAACACACATTTCAAGGTGATTGCACTATGATCAGTTACATGACAAACATCAATATTACATTCTTGAATTTAGTGATATAAAGTTGATGATATTAAAAAAATAATCAAGCCTAAAAATGTTCTGGTGCACATTTGAATAAAATGTATATACTCTTTTAGTTGTATATATCAAACACCAGGGATCTATTAAATTCAATTCTTCCATATAAGTCTTAATTGTTTCCCTCACTAACTGTTTTTTCCATGCCAGTGTATTTTTATTAAGCTCAGGATCCAAAATTGTTTTCTTCTTGACAAAGTGCACCAAAACATTCCTTGGAACATTTCTTGTTCTGGCAAATATGGAATTTATTCTATAAACTTTATCAATCTCTGCCTCAGTATCCTCCTCTTCCCAATCCAAAAAAGTTTGCTAACTTTAATAATCTTTTCTCTAATATTTTCATCTGAGCTCTCAGGAAGTGCTCTAAATCTCAAGCAGAATTCCTTCTCTCTCAATTCCAATAGAGCCTGGTTGTCCAATACTATTTCTTACTCTCTACCCATAACTTCTGTCTTGCTCTCTAAAATTTCCACTTTATCATTAATCTGTTTTACTTCTCCAGACATTTGCTTTACAGAACTTTCCACTTTTCTAACTTCTTCTTTCACCTCTTCTTTCATCTTTACAAATCTTTCATCTATTCTTTTTTTTCAAAAGCTGTCAACCTATTATCAAGAGATTCTAATTTACTACATATTTTCTGAAGCAAATCTGATGTCATTCCCTTCTCTGCAAGTTCCTCTAACAACCCCTTCCTCCCTTCCACTCTTGTGGCTTTTCTCATTGTTGCCATTCTAATATTATAATCCAAAGGTAAAAATGACTCAGGCAAAGGAAAAGAAAAAGACAAACTTCCCCTTTTTTTTCTCTTTTCTTTTAACTTTCTGTCCCTTTAACACTTTCATCTCTGATGACAACATTCCACAATTGCAATCCACATCACATTCCATATCTCCATAACAACAAAGCATCAGAGCCTGGCTCTTTTTATCTTATCTTTTGTTTTGCAAAATCCACCACTTATTTGCACACTTCAGTTGTAAACAGAAAGCATTCCTATGAAGGTCTGGTCTGTTTGTCTAGTATAATTCAAGTTTAGCAAAAGCACTTTTACCAAATATACAAATAGTAAAAATAAAAAATATTACTGTCCCCTTTATCCATTTTAAACTTTCTTAAATCATCTTTTAGTTAAGCTTTTCACCAAAAGTTCTTGAGTCTTTAAATCTTAGAGTCTCTTTTTATTTTTGTAATTCAGAAAAAAAAAGTTACACTCGCTAACAAGAATCTTTATCTTGCTGCAAAGAAAATCTACCTTTATCTGTAGATTAATTAATTCAATCCAAATGTGGTTAAGAAATTACAATGGCTGAACATTTTGTCTATATAAGCTACTTGTGGTTGTGAGTATAGATGGAATCCCATGACTCCCAGCTGCTCAATTCATAAGCTGACTGCAAAAACTTCCATTCCTGCAGTTTATTGATGAGGAGTAGCTATCCAGGATACAGATGGGCTATCTCATGATCTTGCCTTGATCCAGAGAGATTTCGCTGGCCAGCATCTGCCCTCCAGCTGGTGTTCTTGGCTGCAATGTTGTCCCTGCTCTTCAGAGACCCAAGTTTGCCATAATCCCTACCAAAAACTCCCTGCAGAAAATCAAAAAAGATCAGTGGGGTACTGATATAGTGCAGGTCTGACATCCCATGCTAGAGTGCTTCTCATAGCAATAGATTATTTTCTCCTGCAAGCTTCTATTTAGTAGTTATGAGGAGGAACAGGAACAGGTCTTTTGAACAAATTTTGCAGTCATGTGCACAATCTTTTCATTTGCATTAAAGCAAAAAAAGTGGGAGGGCAACATTAGTCATACAATTCACTATAGTGCTTACTCATTTCATTATGGAAGAAATTTTAAACCAGCAATTTTCATAACAGAGTTTATACACTTATTTAGAGAGGCATTTTGGCTGCCTTTCCATATCTTGCAGCTAATCTACCGAATTGCAAAATCTACGCATTTATGCTATATTATTTTTCTTCCCTTTTTTGAGAGAAACATGGTCCCTGACTGGGTCACATGAATTAAAAATGAGCAATAGATCTGTCCTCAGGCTTACAGGGAGGCTGACAGACAAAGTGGATGAGGGAGATCAGTTTGAAAATACTAGAACAGAACAAGAGGTATTTATATCTATTTGGGGATAGGCAGATCTACCTTCTGTATGAATTTACTTGAATAGGGTTGATGAAGCTGATCCTGCAGACCTTGTTCTGGCCATGATTCCAGTGGCAATTAACTCTTGTGGTCTGATGCCAGCTCCCAACTGGAACACTGTCTTATTTTTTGCAGGGGAAAGGAAACAAGCTGCATTAAGCTGCACACTGTGGTCAATAGACAGGAACTGAAGGGTCTTTTTCTTTGTGATGTTGTATTGGCTGGGCTGGAGTCCCTTAGGACAGTGGCAGCAGCTACAGAATGCTTCCCTACTTTTCTGCAGTGCCAGAACAAGATATGGGAGGTCTACTAATATCAGTAGATGCTAAAGCAGTATTTTTTCACCCAACTCATTCTTAAAATTATTACCTTAGGATGGAGTGATGGCTGCTAACTTGGACAGATTTAAAATATAATTAGCCAAATTAATGGATTATAAGCCATTATAATTATATATTAATTATAATGAATAGCTAGCTACTATTCGTGTGTCTTTAGAAGAATATAAGATGCCTGTTGGGTCAGACCATAAACCAATCTAGTCTGGCATTCAGGGTCAACAAGGTTCATTTCAAAGCTCTCAGCCTCCCCTTCCACTGTTGCTCCCCAGCAACCATGATATAAAGCATTATTCTAGAAGCAGTAAAAAGCCACCAATACTAGTAGCCATTGGTAGTCTAATAATCCATAAACCTGTCCAGTCCCCTTTTAAAACCATTCAAATTAACTGCTGCTACCACAACTGCTGGCAATAAATTCTACAGGTTAACTATGCCCTGTGTGAAGAAATATTTCTGCCTGTTAGTATTTAATATTGATGTATTAGTTTCATTGTATGACTTTGTGGTATAACACCATGAAGGAGGGAGAAAAACTTTGCATTATCTATGTAATGCATGTTTTTTATATTCTCTATCATGTTTCTTGTTTCCTACCTTTGCTCCAGGCTAAACAGTCTCAAATACTGTAGGGGAGCTCCTCCAGCAACCTAATTATTTTGGTTGCCTTTTCTTCACCTTTCTAGTTCTATAATATTCTTCTTATAGTGTGGAAGTCAGGACTACAAGCAATTCTTTAAGTATCGTCTCACATACATTTGTATAAAAGCATGATTATATGGGCAGTTCTATTTTCAGTTCTGTTCCAGATGATTCCAAGAACTGTATGTTTTTTAACAACTGCAGCCTACTTGCTTTACATTTTTATCAAGCCAATCATTGTAACTCGAATATCCCTTTCCTGATCGGTTGCTGCCAGCTGAAATCCTATTAATGTATAGGTGAAGGGTAAAGTTTTTTTGTCTATAATTATCATTTTACACTAGTTTATATGGAACTGCACCTGCTTTTTTGAAGCTCATTCACCCAGTTTGGAGAGATCCTTTGGAAATCTTCAATCCCCCTTTTTGATCCCCTCCAAAAAAAATGGTATCACCAGCAAATATGGCCATGTCCCTGTTTAGCTCTAACTATATAGATAATTTATATGCAGGTTAAAAATCACTTGTCCCAGTACCAATCCCTAAAGACCCTACTATACACATTTTGCCTGTGTGAAAATTGCCCATGTGTTTCTACTATCTGTTTTTAACCAATTGCCAATCCATTAGACCATCTGTCTTCATTCCCCATTGCAATTCATCTTATCCAGAAGCTTTTGGTGAGGGACTTTGTTACAAGTTTTTGAAAGTCCAAGTGTACAATGTCTAATGAATTTCCTTTTGTCTATTTGCTTATTGATATCTTCAATGAAATCTAGATGATTGGTAAGACAAGACTCACCTCTGCAGAAGTCATGTTGCTTCATTTCAGCAGTCTTGTATATTTGTGCTTATTTTAAAATAATATTGTCAACTATTTTCTCTGATGTAAATGTTAATTGGCATAGTTTCCTTTATTGCCCTCAATCTCTTAAAAATTGGGGTCACAATGGCAATTTTCTAGTCCTCAGGAACAAATGCTGATGTTAAGCAGACAATCAGGAGCCCCAGCCTGAATTCATCACTTGGAATATATCTATATACAGTGGTACCTCTAGTTACAAACTTAATCCGTTCCGTGACTCTGGTTGCAACTCAAGTTGGTCTCAAGTCGAGGTAAACTGTCCCATAAGGTTCGATGTAAATACAGTTAATCCGTTCCGCCCTCCGAATTTGGTCGCACCACGAGGCAAATTTCCCCATAAGGTTCAATGTAAATACGGCTAAACAGTTCTGAAACATATGCGTTTTATTTTTAAACCTCAAAAACCTTCAAAATGCCACAAAAACCTTCCAAACACCACAAAACACACCGCAAGCCTCACCAAACATCTCCTTGCTACCGCGATCTCGCCTACAGGAAGCCGCGACCATGTGGCAGCAGGGAAAATGGCTGCGGATCCGGTTCGTAAGTAGAGGTGAGTTCGTAAGTAGAGGTAATTTTTGGGGCCGGAGCTGGTTGTATCTCGAAAAATTCATAAGTAGGGGCGTTCGTAAGTAGAAGTACCACTGTATATCCTAATATCAGCAATTTCATATTTAAGTTCTTTAAGAACTCTTCAGTGAATATGACCTGGACCTGGAGACATCCAAAGGAATTCATATGAGAAGTTGGTGCCATTTGTGAATTCTACTTTACGCCTTCTTTGACATATAGAGCAGCTCCACTCTGAGTATACCCTTCCCTGTCTTTTCTGTACAGATAATTCTATGTCCAGAGATATTCATATCCAAATCATTTATTCCATTCCACATAGTTCTGTAATTTTTCTAGACCTCAGGAACAAATGGGGATGTTTAGCAGAAATTGTGTATTTTTAACATCAGGCACATTAATTCTCCCATCTTAGCTCAGAGGCTGTTCAATATACAATATGTTAAACCTGTATTAGGGCTTCTGCCACAATTTTTGTTATTTATAAATGGTATGATACTGTGTTGCTGGGTTTTTTTTTTTAAATATTTTTTTTATTTTTACAACAAACACAAAACATACATGGACAAACAAAAACATAAAAAGGCATAAAAAAAGCATCTTCCATTTTATACCGTGTGTCAACCAGTTACCAACTCGTTGGTGCCCCTTTCATAATCTTAAATTCTCATATCATCTATTCAAAATATACTTGTATACTTATCAATTAACAATTATTAATCATTCATAGCTAATCTATAGAATCATTTATTACAAGAAATTTTAACTTTCAATAGGATTAGTAATACATTTTCATCTATCGATTATATATGTATATATATAATAATTAATATCAAATTTCTATTATAAAATTTCCTAATCCATTACATTACTATATTTTCTCAGTGTCATATAAAATTACTTATCTTCTTACTCTAATTTCAAATCTCAATTTAACTCATCTCTGCACATTCCATAATTTTCAATAACTTCCTCCTGCATAAGTACTTTTTAATTTTTCCAGTTCTTAAAAGTTACAGTTCTAACCAGTATCAGTTACAATATCAGTTACAGTTCTAACCGGGTTACAGTTCTAACCAGATTCTTCACTACATGTTTCAACAAAAATGTCTCTAGTTTAAAATCTATATGTTACTATATTCAACCATGTATAAATTTTAGTCTAATCTCTTGAAACATTTACAATCAAATACAATTTTTAACTATATATCTCGGATTTATACTTTATTCCAGCGCTTGCATAATTTTGAGTTCACCCTTTTCATTCAATATCCCAAAATATCTAGCTGTTTATTCCTTTTTCTATATTATTGGATAAAAGAAAGCAATAATAAATGTCCTTTCAAACATTCTGCTTTTTGAAGCTTCTGTCAGTTCCATCATTGTTGTATTCCCCTCGTTTTTCTTTAAACATCTGAAGTAGTTTCTTTCAATATTGTTTTACTTCTTCTTTTTGTGCATTCTCTTAGTACGATTTTCCATTATAATCTTGTATAATCTTTTTCTCACCCTCAGTGCCAAGAACAAGTCTGTCCCTCTTCATTTATCAGTTGATTAACCCTTTTAATTCTCAGTTTATAGGCCTCACAATAATTCTGATTAATGTTTCTGATTTCTTGTACTATTTCTTCCTTTTCCATTGATCCCGTTTTATGTTTAATTAAGTCCATTTTAGCTTTAATATCTTTTTTTTTTTTTTTGCGGGAATTTCTGCAGCTCTTCTTCCAGTTTTTTATAGTCATCCTCAATAGTTTAAAGATCTTTTTCTGCATTGTGTTTCTCGTATAATTTATTATCTTGATAAACCTTTATTGAGTCAAAGGATTCTTTATCTTTGTTCTTGCCAAAAATAAGAAAAAAATAAGCAAGAGGAGAAAAAAAAAAAAGAAGAGGAGGGAAAAGACTAAGTCTCTTTAAAAAAAATCCAACTGAGGGGGGAATGGAGAGCAAAGCAGAGCTTCTAGCAGAAAGAAGAGCTACTGCCACTAATCAGGGCTCTTGTGACTAGCTCAAACTTTCCATCTTGATATTTTCAAAATCGCTTTCAACTCCACTTTCTTGTTTATAGTTACGGATGGCACCTGTATAAACATGCACATCCCACTATCTTTTTAGAAAGCACAGGGTCTTTGAGCATGCGTCACAATAGAAGAAAAAAAGCACTATGTCGAGCCTCTAGATGGCAGTGCAACTTTCTTTCATTTACTTTCTCTTAACTCCACTTTCCCCATTTCAAAATCAAAAAGTATAAATTTCTTATAACAATAAAGAAATCTTAGTCAAAAAAAAGGCTTAAGATAAAGAGTTATTGAGTATTAAAAAGAAAAAGCCAATCCAGTTAAAAATATATTTTTTTAAGAGAAAAACATCTTGCCAATTCCACTAAAAGGGGAAATGAAAAAGAAAATTGAAAAGAAAAAAAATTTCCCCCCCTTTTTTTATAAGGCTCAATCTCGCCGCTTAATCCACTTTTCTTCACTTTTAAAAATCTCTTTAAGTTACTTAAGGTGTTCTCTAAGAATAGTTGAATAGTAAAAGTCCATCTCACCCAGTTGACACCCCTCTCTTCCTTCTTCCTTTGGAGCTGTCCCGGCTTTCGCAGCCATTTTGGCTGCCTCTCCTCCGCCGGCTTCAAGAGCTTCTCCCGGGATCAATCTGGGACTTGCGGCGTCCCTGAGATCCGCGGGACGCGCCCTTTGCGATCGCCATCTCTACGGGACGGCTTAGGTCCATCGGGACCGTCCGGGGGAGGAGATATCGGCTGCGATCCTGGGAGCCCAGGATCGCCCGCCGTATCGCCGCGACGCCAGCTCCGCCCTCTCTCCCTGTGTTGCTGGTTTTAAGCAACTGTAATCGGCAGGGCTTTCCAGGCCGCACCCATGCACACAAAACAGGGAGGGGAAGATTTCAAATGAGGAATTCAGGCTGGGGCTCCTGATTGTCTGGCTCTGGTATAGTACAATATTTTAGGATATTAAAGAAAAATAGGGGGGAAAAAACCTTATGCAAACATTTTCCATTATTTAGCTCAGTAAAAATATACAATTGAGCTAGAAAGGAAGTACAAGCACTGTTCTTTCTATCTTCCTCTGTCCCAATTTCTCAGTTCTCAGAATGAAATGTCTCTTGAGATTTCAGAGGCTTATGAGATTTCTGGAACCTGACTGGGCTCTGTGCATGTTGGAGGTTTAAGTATGAGGATAACTTGTGTGTGTGTGTGTGTGTCTGTCTGTCTGTCTGTCCATTGTGAAAAATAGTATTTTGTATTCTGCTTTTTGGGCCAGTAAGAAGAAGAAAAATCCTTCCAGGAAATGAATGTATCAAATTTTGTTTTTGTTTTTTAAGAGGGAAGAAAGCAAAGAAGGAAGTTAACATGATAAAAGGATCAAAGTTCTGAAAAAGTATCTGTTACAGTGATCCCAATATTCCACTGAATTTGATGTTACAGCATTTACTGCAAGTTGAATTTTGATTTCCCAGAGAAAACTCTAAACAAAAACAATGAATGCCATATCAAAAAACCCTTTAACATTTTTTTTGCCAGCAAAATATTCTCCATTATCTGTTCTACTCAAAACTAATATATGGAATATGGCAACACTTATATATCTTTGATGAACTTAAAAAGTTAGAATCAGTCCTAAATGGAAGGCCACCAGGAAACACCAGGGTTGTAGGGTAGATTGGGAAGCAAAAAACCCCCCAAAACAGAAGAAGTTAATGGCAAGCCCTTCTGCATTGCTCCCAAGAAGACTACAGAGACGTCTTCATAAAGTTGCCAAAAGTCAAGCTTGTTTTGAAGAAATATTAGCTTTTCCTTTAAACTGAAGGCAATGGACTGAAATGGAATGAACTGATTCTGATTTAAATGAGCAGCTAAATTTTGCAGAAATACATAATAATACGTTTTAATTTGTGTCTTCATAATACAGATAACAAGGCAATGCTTGTCTCCCTAAGAAGAACTCAACTGAATCAGGTCCACTAATATTAGCATTCCACTTCCCACAGATGATATTGGGAAGTCTATAAGTAGCTAATAAAAAGTGACTCTATGATCCTGGAGGTTTTTATAGAACCATCATGAATTATAGCCTCTTAAGTTTTGTCATTTGTGTAAAACCTTATTAAGCAACTGGCCATCATCAATTTATTTATTTTGGACAAGAACGCGCCTGTGCGTCCTCTCTTGGCCCATCACCCCCGGTGCTCCCCATGGTTCACGGAAGAGTTGAGGGAGTTGAAAAGGGCTAAGAGACGTCTAGAGCGCCGCTGGTGGAAAACTGGGGACAAATCAGACCGAACACGGGTTAGAGCTGCTATTAAGGCCTACCTAGTGGCGGTAAAGGTGGCGAAACGTCAACATTTCTTCGCTCTTATTGCATCCTCAGAGTGTCACCCTGCATCCCTGTTTAGGGTCACCCAGACCCTCCTGGGAAAAGGGGGGGCGGAGGACTACTTGCAGGGTTGTGCAGAGGAATTTGCTGAACACCCGATGGATAAAATTGCTCAGATCCATTCTCAGTTGGAAGTCAAGCGTGGAGCAGGTCCAGGGGAGTTGCCCAGGGAGCGTTCTTGCCCAGTTATCTGGGAACGGTTTGATCCTGTTGCCCCTGAGGAAGTGGACAGGGTCCTTGGGGCTGTCAGTGTGACTACCTGTGGTTTAGATCCTTGTCCCTTCTGGTTAGTTAAAGCTACCAAGGAGGTGACCTTAGGGTGGGTTCTGGCGGTGGTTAATTCATCCTTGCAGGGGGGGGGGGTGTTTCCGAAGCTTTTCAAAGAGGCTTTGGTCTGCCCACTCCTCAAGAAACCGTTGCTAGACCCCACCCTCCTGGACAATTTTCGTCCAGTCTCCCACCTCCCCTTTTTAGGGAACGTGGTGGAAAAGGTGGTCACGCAGCAGCTTCAGAGGATCCTGGAGGAAACGGATTATCTGGACCCCTATCAGTCAGGATTCAGGTCCGGTTATGGGACAGAAACAGCATTGGTCACACTTTTAGATGATCTCTGGTGAGAGCGGGATGGGGGGAGTGCATCCATCCTTGCTCTTCTTGACCTCTTGGCAGCTTTCAATACCATCGACCATGGTATCCTTTTAGGTCGGCTGCAGGAGTTGGGGCTGGGTGGCACAATGTTGTGCTGGTTCAGCTCCTTTCTCCAAGGCTGAACCCAATCGGTGTTGATAGGAAGCGAGAGGTCCAGCCCCCGGCCTCTACTTTGTGGGGTCCCACAGGGATCAGTGCTTTCACCGCTCCTATTTAACATCTACATGAAACCGCTGGGTGAGATCATCTGGCACCATGGGGTGAGGTATCATCAGTATGCTGATGATACCCAATTATACAGTACATCTCCATCCCAGGTGCCTTAAGTGATGCTGTGACTGCCCTCTCGCGGTGCCTGGAGGCTGTGGAGGCCTGGATGGGGGACAATAGGCTTCAGCTGAACCCTGGTAAGATGGAGTGGCTGTGGATATGGGGAGCCTCAAGATCTAGAAGCTTGTCATCTTTGGTTCTTGATGGAGTTGCACTACCCCAGACAGACCCGGTGCATAATCTGGGGGTTCTCCTGGACTCACGACTCCAGCTTGAAGAGGGCCCTAGGAGGGCCTAGGAGGGCCTTTGCACGACTTCATGTTGTGCGGCAGTTATGCCCCTTCCTGGATCGGGAGGACCTCCGCACAGTCACTCATGCCCTGGTCACCTCCAGGTTGGATAACTGTAATGCGTTCTACATGGGGCTACCCTTGAAGAGTATCTGGAAGCTACAGCTGGTACAGAATGTGGCGGCGCGGACAGTCCTCAATGCCCCTAGGAGGCCACGTATAACACCGCTGTTGTGTGAGCTGAATTGGTTACCAGCTTGTTTCCGGGTCCAATTCAAGGTGTTGGTCATCACCTTTAAAGCCCTTCATGGCACAGGACCAGGTTATCTGAGGAACCGCCTCGCCCCGGTCATTTCAGCCAGCCCAACTCGGTCCAGCAGAAGGGGCAGGTTGCAGACCCCACCAGTCAAGGAATTTCGATTGGTGGGGTCTAGGCAGAGACCCTTTTCTGCTGCAGCTCCCGCCCTATGGAACATCCTGCCTCCTGAGATCTGGTGTGCCCCCTCCCTCATGGCCTTCAGGAAAGGGATTAAATCCTGGCTCTGCCAGAAGGCCTGGGGGCCGGAGGGGGGCCTGCACCTGTGGAGATGGCTGGTGGGGTGATGGGTTTGTCCTCCCCCCCCAGCATCTTGCAGGTTTTTAGGGCTAAAAATTATAGGAGGTTTTAGGGCATTTTTAATATATGTTTTTAAATTATTTATAGATTTTATCCATGGTTGGAGGGACTTGTGTTTTTTCTTTTTTATTATTGTGAGCCACCCAGAGTCACCCATTGGGGGAGATGGGCGGCATACAAGTTTGATAATAAATAAATAAAATAAATAAATAAATTTATTCAATTTGTATACTGCCTGACTCCTAATGAATTTGGGAACTGAGAAAACTGATATATGAATTATTAATTTGGGCCAGGAGGATTTTTCAAAGTGTCTTCAGCCCACCCATAATATTTTACTATATGTTGTTAATTTATCTTCTCACTATATGGATATTTCTGTTTGACAACCCCCCTCAATTAAATAAAAACACTTAAAAATGCCTAAAATCTTGTGAGATTACCACATCTTCAAATGATCCTGTAAAATCTCAGGGTTGAGCAGACTAATATCATGTGAACTTTGATAACCTTGCAATATTTTTGATATTATTTGTTGTGGGGGAAGGGGAGATACCTGAATCATTGCAAGTGATTGCAGGATGACATCTATCTCTTAAAAATACTATTAAACTCTACACTCCATAAATGTCAACATATTCTTTGAAGTCAAGACTGTATAGGCAAAGTTTCTCATATTCAAGAAATATATCCTCCCTCAGGTATTTGCCACTATTGAGTTTGACCCTTAAAATATATGTTCTTCTTGAGTTAGCTATTCTGATGTATATTGCATTGCATATATCTTTAAACATTGCCAATAAAACTTGTACTTGTCCGTATAGAAAGTATTATGCATATATATTCCTTTTTGTTTTACTTGATACAAATTCCACTTAAAAAGTATATATTTGCTTTAAATTTTTGCACTATTTTATTATTTCATTAAAGTTTTACTAGGGGTCTTTGTATCTCTTTTCCCATACTAAGGCGATATACAAATAACTGACATAACTATATCATTACTGTTAGATTTTTATTCCAGTTTTTCTCAATGAATACAACATAACTTACAGACAATAACTCTGCATGATAATTTGGACTAGACAGACTGAGTAGCCCAAAGATAATCTGTCAGCTTTAATGGCTGAACGGGACTCAAACTTGCATCTCCCCAGTCTTCATCTAACACCTTAAGCACTACACCTCACTGGGTCTAAAATATAACATATGTAGCAATAAGACGGCATGTGTATATGTGAATGAGGGGATGATAGTCTTGACTGAAATTTCTCATATTACAGATAACACAGGCTAGGTTTACAATTACACTAAATAACAGTGTGATTTATCAACCCAGCTGTTTTAGTTCCAATTCATGGTTTATGGCTCAGTGTGTTCTCTAAACCTAATTGTGATTTATTCAATAAATTATGATTAAGCTGTTTATACACACACACACACACGCACACATACATACATACCATGGATTACTGAACCAAAATTGGTTGACTCATCAAATAGTATTTCCACCTTTGGTGTCTGAAAGCCACCTCAATATTTCATGCATTAAGTGATGATCATTCATGTGAGAATCAATCCTTAGAAGATTCCATATCAGACAGTCAGATTTTACATTCTGTAACATGTTCAGAGCTACACAGATTCACAAGGTCTCCTGCATGTAAATATCAAGAAAGTAATATGATATGCAGAATAATGTGACCTAGGTTGACAAATGTGGTGGTCTCAAACATTTCAAAAGCAGAATATTCTTCTTTCAAGTCAGGTTTTATCCTTTATCATCTGAAATTTCTGTGACACACCAGATTTATGCAACCCCTTCAAGTATTTATCACCATAATCCACATCATAACAATGCGTTATTACTTTTTAACCAAC
Organism: Python bivittatus; assembly: GCF_059951505.1. Taxonomy (NCBI): domain Eukaryota; kingdom Metazoa; phylum Chordata; class Lepidosauria; order Squamata; family Pythonidae; genus Python; species Python bivittatus. The sequence goes on along the minus strand of NW_028277125.1, from coordinate 48,689,616 downwards.
TTTAGAGATTAAAAAAAAGACTAAAACTTTCCTTGCTGCCAGGAAAAAAAAAAGTCCTTCAGAGAGTTTTGGGGCCAAGAGGTAGTATTGGAGATCTTCTGATCAGCATGAAAATAGGGAACAAATTGAGAATTTAATTGCATAATCCCTTTTACTGAGAACCATTTAGTGCAAACAGAGAGGGATTTATTTGTGTTTATATTTTACTTTCTCCCTGAAATCTTGTTCTTAGTTCTTTGTCTCCATCTTAGTGAAAATCAGATCTGTAATCATAAGCAAGATGCATCGATCTGTGCCTTTTATGGGTACCATTGAGAGCTTAGGAAATGTCCCTATGGCTCAGATCAAAGTTTGTCACATCAGGCTTTCTACTTCTAGCAGTGGTGATCCAGATAATTCATGGATGCTTCAACCCCACCTCTCCAAGTTCACCCTATACCACTTCCAAGGATCAGATGCTGTTATAGTGGTGACTGCTGGTCATATAACCTCACATTGCCATGCTAATCAAGATTTGCTTGGGGAAGGAGGAGGCCATTCCGCTTTGCTGTAACAGTCACTGGGCGTGCAGAATCCAAATGATTACTATATGCAGCTAAGAGATGTTATTTGCTGGCATATTGTGGTTGCTGGGATTTTTGTAACCCAGATCTGGTAGCCCTAGCTAACAGCCATGTTCTCTGTAGCTGTACATACATAAAGACAAGTAAATATACAAATTCTAAATAGACATCATTCTTGGCCCTTTCAGGAGCCTGTAATGGAATATAAAACTTTGGATATACCTCTTTAGCTCTCCTTCTGTTGCTGTTGCTTCCCCAACTACTCTTTCTTCAGCTCCATTATTTGATTTTTGTTTCTTCTTCTTGATTCATAAAGCCCAGAATGGCATCCTAATACTTCCTACCTGATCAGATGTGTTGTCAGCCCTTAGAAGTAAGGCAAGTCAGGAATCAAACACCACAAGGACAACTGGAATTCTACAGTACTTTATTGTTGTAGAGTATAACAGAATCTTGAAAGCCTGACAGTTTCCCTCCACTCTCTCTTATGCCAGGGAGAATCAAGGCAGAATTATGTTCAGTTTCTTTCTCATCCCTTTTTCCTTCTCAGGGCTAAGTAGATGTTTATCTAACTGTTCTGACATTCCCTTTTCAAGATTAGGTCTTATATGATTAAAGATTAGGTCTACATATGATTAAAGGCAAATAAGTGGATTGAAGAGGAAGACCATTTCTAATGAATAATCACATGTATGTATGTATGTATGTATGTATGTATGTATGTATCATAATTTAGAGGCCACCCAACTTCAAATAACTGTTAGCAGCTTATATTTAAAAAAAAATTAAGAACAATTAAAAGAAATAACAGATCTGAAGCATACAGAAGGCAAACTCTGAACAACAACAATCCTACATGGGCTTAACCACTACTCTCCCCCAGGGTCTGGAAGAATAGCCAAGTTTTCAATGGCTTTCTGAACATATCATGAGTCTCTCTCTCTCTCTCTCTCTTACCAATTAGCAATGGCATGCTAAAAGAGTATTTGTAGTGATCGTTAAAAAAGAGAACCAATCACGTGTCTTTTGGAATTTGGTGTGGAGGGGGGTAGAACTGATGGTACTGTGCATGCTAATTTGATGCACAGTTACATTTAATCTTCAGTCAGAAATGGATGGTCAGCCATGACTGGAAGTACTAATCTATCTCCCAACCAATTCCAATTCAACCATTTTCTTACATCCAATGCCTTATGTAAATGAAAAGGTAATCATTAGTTTACCAGCTCAGTAAATTTCTGTATTAAATGAAATAAATCTTTATTACAGCCAAAGGCCAGCAACACAAAACATTTGCAGACAATAAAATAAAGACAGCAAATAAAATAAGAACAGTAGGTTTCTAGGTTGCTGTTTGTGAACTACTTTGTACTTTCCTAAAAAGAATAAAATTGTTCTGCACTACCATTGAGAAAACACTGCCTGGGGTTCTCTAGAAGTTAACCTGTGTCTAGCACCAGAAACTATCACAAGGACTTTTGCAGAAGAGTATGCAATATCCTTGTCTTTAAGTGAAAGACAGTAAAACAAATCCATGTGACCCAGGAATTTTAACAAAACTAGAGTAATATACTTAAAATGACTCTATAAAGCCTATAGTTTAATAACATTCTTCGCTGCTCCTGATCCATAAAGGTATATTACAAAATCTAACCTGTAAGGTTGTGAAAAATAGTAAGTCAAATGTTGCTTTAGCAAAAACCTCTCCTATATTAAGGAAGACAAGTGAAAAGAAATAGCTAATGAGTGTCCTTCTGGGGCAGATGAACCATTCTTTGATTCCACCAGTTTGGGAATTAATGTCTTTTGAAGGTCTACATCCTTGATACATTGCCTTGAGGATATTATTGCTTGTTCATAGCCTAGGGAGGATAAAAATTCCAGAGAAAGGGGAAAGTCCAAGGAAGAAGAGATTTAAAATTATATCCTGCTTCTAGCTTGGAATACACCCACACACACATACATATCCCAGACAAGTAGCCAATAATCCTCGCGTCCCAACCTCTATAATTATTGCACTGCATTTGGGATATATCTGAGTAGTTGCAGGATTCCTCTAAGAAATTTGGCCTATATGATTCAAGCATTCAATAATTGGAACAAGGGCGAAACTGAACACTGTATAAAAGCTGGACCAGTGAGTATGCCTGGAACAATTTAATGGTATCAGGTACTAATCTGTCCTCCTGTGTATAGAAGAATTTCATAACAGCTGTTGCAGTTTTTTGCCCTACCAATGTTGTAAATTCCATTTGTTATTTCATAATACCTGAAGAGTGAAATACCACCCAAAGGTTTTGAAACATTTAACCAATTTGATCTTTTCTCCCTCAATAGATATAGTTGTGCAGGTTGGACCTTTTAGCAAATACTATTGTTTGGTCTTTTGATTAATTTGAAGATGTTCCTTGCTACTCAAGGTCCTTCTAAGGCTGGATAAAGTTTGTGAGAGAAGCACTGCATTCTCAGCATACAATATTGGAATTTAGGGGTCTGGTATTGAGTTTACTTGCTTACCATTCTACATTTGTCTTTATTATTTCACGTGTGGTGTAATAACTTCCTGGGACTTTCCCTATTTTTAATTGTTCAGTTAATATTTTCATCTCAAAGACAGCAACAGGTGGCTAATCAGGGAATATTTCTTCAGGGAATGCCAAACAGACTTTGTTACCATGTGGGTGATTACTATAAAGGGCCCTGGAATGAGATTTCCAAATCTCCACAGGAACATGACTAACTACCCCGTGGGGATTTGATCCTGAGTGATCAGCTGCCAATCACCAAAAGTGAACTGAGTCTTTCTTTTTAGCCATGCTAATAGCTGATGACAAATTAACTGTAATGCTTCCCTCTTTTTGAGTTTTAGCAAGGATTTATATTGCCTTTTCAAGCTTCAAAATAGTTGAAAAATGATTAATGGGAGGAAGGGGAGATTTATGTAATTTATAGGACTTTTAGAAAATTTTGTTTTGGTTTTTGGTTTTAGCTTGTTTATTTGTTTTGGGGTGGGTTTTGGGTTTTTTGGGGGGCATTCTTGATCAAACCAGCTCTTAGATATCAATACCTAGTGTGGGGTATTGATTGCATGTTTGCCTAAGTCTGGCTATTTTAGACACTTACAATTGGTCTGGAGTTCAGAAATGTTTAGCAAATCCATAACATCTCTGTGGCATCTCTGATTATTTCATATGATACAATTTTCTGCAACTGCCAGAAACTGCTTCTGTGTAGCAGGAAAAAAAGTGCACTTAGTGCTTAGATTTATATTGCCTGGTACCATCCCAATATTTAAATAATATCTGAGAATGGTATATGTGAATGGGTACTTAATAGTATGTTCTCTCATTTATTTTTCTCTCTCTACAAAAGTTTAGTTTAGGTATAGAGATGTTGGGGTGATAAGTATACATTAATCAAGAGAATTCTAAGGAGTCTGTGGAGTCCTTGGGGTTCTCTGAGCTTGTTCTCTTCCTGCAAACATTTCATTACCCAGCTAGATAACATCTTCAGTGCTGGAATGGGATGGGGTTTGCTCTCTGTTTATATACACTTGCATGCCCTCCCAGTGTTGGTGGGGGTGGGGGTTTGTTTTGTTCTTCTGATAGTTCCTTGATTAGGGTATTGCTTGCTGCTTGCTTGTGTGCCCTGTGGTAACCTCTGCTTATCTTGGTGATAATTGCTGGTGAGGAGCTGTTCTGATCTTTTGTCTCTTCTGAATAGTGTGTAGATGCTGTTTATCTCTATGTGTCAATTAATTGCTGCCTTGTCTGAATACCAAGCTTCCAAGAATTCCCTTGCATTTTTGGATTTTGCTTGGTCTAAAATGCTGACAGTTTCCCAGTTAAAAATATGATTATATCTGTCCATGTGTTGTGAGATTAAGGAGTTTTCATCATGTCTTCTGACTGCTAGTTGGTGTCCGTGGATGCGCTCTGCCAGTCTTCTGCCTGTCTGTCCTACATAGTGTTTGTTGCAGTCCTTGCACTGTATGTTGTAGATGACTCCTGTTTTTTCTTCTTGTGCTACGGGGTCTTTTGGTTTATTTAAGATATTTTGGAGGGCTTTCATTGGTTTGTGTGCCACGGAGATGCCATGTGGTTGTAGTGGTCTGTTGGTGGTTTCTGAGATGTTTGTGATGTATGGAAGTGTGATCCTTTTCATAGTTTGTGTTGTTTGTGTTGTAGTAGGTTGAGTAGTCACGCACTTTTTGATAAAGTTGCATGGATATCCATTTTGTTGGAAGATGTTGTATAGGTGGTCTCTTTCCTTTTTCTGCTGTTCTGGGTTGCTGCAGTGTGTTTGTGCTCACTTGAATAATGTTCTTACACAGCTCCTCTTGTGGGAGGTAGGGTTGTTGCTTTGGTAATGGAGTATTTGATTAGTGTGGGTTGTCTTCCGATAAACTTGGGTTTCTAATTTGCTGTTGTTTCCTCTGCTGATTAGGATATCTAGGAAGGGTAGTGTGATGTTGTTTTCTTTCTCTCTGGTGAATTTTATTCCTTTGAAGATGTTGTTGATGGTTTCATGTATCTTCTCTAGTTGCTCCTTTTTTATTATAACAAAGGTGTCATCTATATATCAGATCCATTCTTTAGGTTATATTTGTGGGAGTGCTATAGCTTCTAGGTGTTGCATTACAATCTCTGCTATGAGTCCCGACAGTGGTGATCCCATGGATGTGCCTCTGATGTGTTGGTATATTTGTCCATCAGACTGAAAATAGGTGGTGAGGCAGAGGCTGATGAGTTCCATGATTCTGGGTATTTCAATCTGGGTGCATTTGGTTAAGTCTGGTGTGTTGTGTAGTATTGCTGATATGGATTCTTTCGCTGGTTCTGGGTTATGGATGTAAAGAGAGCTGTGACATCAAATGAGATCATAATTTCATCTTCATCTATGTGTACGTCTTTGATTTTCTGGAGGCACAGTAGTGAGGAGTTGATAGAATGTTCACTGTTCTCTGTGAGGTGTCCAAGCTTTTTTGTCAGGTCTTTCGCTATGTTGTATGTTGGGGTCCCTGGTAAAGATACAATTGGTCGGAGTGGTATGTCAGGCTTGTATATTTTTCATCATCCATAGAAGCGTGGGAGGATGGGTCTGCTGCTTTTCATCTGCCACTGTTCTTCCTTTGTGATCCAGGGACCTTTGTGATCAGGGTTGAACTGATGCAAGGGAATTCTTGGAAGATTGGTATTCAGACAAGGCAGCAATCAACAGACAGATAGAAATAAACAGCATCTACACACTACTCAAAAGAGACAATAGAAAAGAAAACAAAAGACCAGAACATCTCCTCACCAGCAATCATCACCAGATAAACAGAGGTAACCACCAGGCACACAATCAAGCAGTGAACAATACCCTAATCAAGGAACTACCAGAGGAGCAAAACAAAACCCCCACCAGCACTGGCAAGGCATGCCATAGTATATAAACAGAGGACAAACCCCATCCCATTCTAGCACTGAAGATGTTACCTAGCCAGATAATGAAACATTTGCAAGAAAAGAACCAAGCTCAGAGAACCCCAAGGATTCCACAAAGGTGATTTGAGTGGCATCCAGCTCCTCTTTTTTTGGCTGCTGCCACTGTTACCGCCTTTCTCACCTCTGTTATTTAACTGTTCATTATTTTGTGATAGACAAATGTTTGCTATCTGTTGTTGTTGTTTAGTCGTTAAGTCGTGTCCGACTCTTCGTGACCCCATGAACCATATTGCGCCAGGAAACTGAGTTTGCTCAGTTTCATGCTCATTGCTTCAGTGATGCTATCTAACCATCTCATCCTCTGCCGTCCTCTTCTCCTTTTGCCTTCAATCTTTCCCAGCATCAGGGTCTTCTCCAAAGAGATCTCTCTTCGCATTAGGTGGCCAAAATATCTGAGCTTGAGCTTCATTATCGATCCTTCCAATGAGCAATCAGGGTTGATTTCCTTTAAGATTGACTGGTTTGACCTCCTAGCAGTCCAGGGAACTCTTAAGAGTCTTCTCCAGCACCACAGTTCAAAGGCATCAATTCTTCGGCGCTCGGCCTTTTTTATGGTCCAGCTCTCACAGCCATACATTACTACTGGAAAAACCATAGCTTTGACTATGCGGATCTTTGTCGGCAAGGTGACGTCTCTGCTTTTTAATATGCTATCTAGGCTTGCCATAGCTTTCCTCCGAAGGAGCAAGTGTCTTTTAATTTCATGGCTGCAGTCTCTGTCTGCGGTGATCTTGGAGCCCAAATAAATGAAGTCTGTTACTGCTTCCATTTCTACCCCTTCTATTTGCCAGGAATTGATGGGTCCAGATGCCATGATCTTAGTTTTTTTAATGTTGAGTTTCAAGCCAGCTTTTGCACTCTCCTCTTTCACCCTCATCAAGAGGCTCTTTAGTTCTTCTTCACTTTCTGCCATTAGGGTGGTATCGTCCGCATATCTGAGGTTGTTGATGATTCTCCCTGCAATCTTAATTCCGGCTTGTGATTCTTCCAGCCTGGCATTTCTCATGATGTACTCTGCATATAGGTTAAATAAGCAGGGTGACAGTATACAGCCTTGTCATACACCTTTCACTATTTTGAACCAATCGGTTGTTCCATGACCGGTTCTAACTGTTGCTTCTTGGCCCGCATACAGATTTCTCAGGAGACAGGTAAGGTGGTCTGGTATTCCCATCTCTTTAAGAATTTGCCACAGTTTGTTGTGATCCACACAATCAAAGGCTTTTGCATAGTCAATGAAGCAGAAGTAGATATTTTTCTGGAACTCTCGTGCTTTCTCCATGATCCAGCGAATGTTGGCGATTTGATCTCTAGTTCCTCTGCCTCTTCGAAACCCAGCTTGTACATCCGGTAGTTCTCGGTTCATATATTGCTGAAGCCTAGCTTGTAGGATTTTGAGCATAACCTTGCTAGCATGTGAAATGAGTGCAATTGTGCGATAGTTTGAGCATTCTTTGGCATTGCCCTTCTTTGGAATTGGAACGTAAACTGACCTTTTCCAATCCCGTGGCCACTGTTGCGTTTTCCAAACTTGCTGGCATATTGAGTGCAGCACTTTAACACCATCATCTTTTAGTATTTTAAATAACTCAGCTGGAATCCTGTCATCTCCACTAGCTTTGTTGTTAGCAATGCTTCCTAAGGCCCACTTGACTTCACTCTCTAGGATGTCTGGCTCAAGGTCAGTGATCACACCAGCGTGGACATCAGGGACATTAAGATCTTTCTTGTATAGTTCTTCTGTGTATTCTTGCCACCTCTTCTTAATCTCTTCTGCTTCTGTTAGGTCCCTGCCTTTTTTGTCCTTTATCATGCCCATCTTTGCACTAAATGTTCCTTTCATATCTCCAATTTTCTTGTAGAGATCTCTAGTCTTCCCCATTCTATTGTTTTCCTCGATTTCTTTGCATTGTTCATTTAAGAAGGCCTTCTTATCTCTCCTGGCTATTCTCTGGAAATCTGCATTCAGTTGCTTATATCTTTCCCTTTCACCCTTGCTTTTCGCATTCCTTCTTTCCACAGCTATTTGTAAAGCCTCATCAGACAGCCATTTTGCTTTCTTGCATTTCTTTTTCTTTGGGATGGTTTTAGTTGCTGCCTCCTGTACAATGTTACGGACCTCCGTCCATAGTTCTTCAGGCACTCTGTCTACCAAATCTAATCCTCTAAATCTATTCATCACCTTCACTGTGTACTCACAAGGAATATGATCTAAGTCATACCTGAGTGGTCTAGTGGTTTTCCCTACATTCTTCAATTTAAGCCTAAATTTTGCAGTAAGAAGCTCATGATGTGAGCCACAGTCAGCTCCTGGTCTTGTTTTTGCTGTCTGTATAGAGCTTCTCCATCTTTGGCTGCAAAGTATATAATCAATCTGGTTTCGGTATTGACCATCTGGTGATGTCCATGTGTAGAGTCGTCTCTTGTGTTGTTGGAAAAGAGTGTTTGCTATGACTAGCTTGTTCTCTTGACAGAACTCTATTAGCCTTTGCCCTGCTTCATTTTGTACTCCAAGGCCAAATTTGCCTGTTATTCCGATTACTCCTTGACTTCCTACTTTAGCATTCCAATCCCCTATGATGAAAAGGACATCTTTTTTTGGTGCTAGTTCTAGAAGGTGTTGTAGGTCTTCATAGAAGCGATCAACTTCAGCTTCTTCAGCATCAGTGGTTGGGGCATAGACTTGGATGACTGTGATATTGAATGGTTTGCCTTGGATACGCACTGAGATAATTCTGTCGTTTTTGAGGTTGTACCCCATTACTGCCTTTCCCACTCTCTTATTCACTATGAGTGCAACTCCATTTCTTCTAAGGGTTTCTTGCCCACAGTAGTAGATATAATGGTCACCCAAATTAAATTCACCCATTCCCGTCCATTTCAGTTCGCTGATTCCCAAGATGTCGACGTTCAATCTTGTCATCTCATGTTTGACCACATCCAGCTTGCCTTGGTTCATAGATCTTACATTCCAGGTACCTATACAATATTGTTCTTTACAGCATCGGACCTTCTTTTCGCTTCCAGATACATCCACAGCTGAACGTCCTTTCGGCTTTGGCCCAGCCGCTTCACTCTTTCTGGAGCTACTTGGAAATGCCCTCCGCTCTTCCCCAGTAGCATATTGGACACCTTCCGACCTGAGGGGCTCATCTTCCGGCATCATATCTTTTAGCCTTTTAACATTGTCCATGGGGTTTTCTTGGCAAGGATACTGGAGTGGGTTGCCATTTCCTTCTCCAGTGGACCACATTTTGTCAGAACTCTCTGTCATGACCTGTCCGTCTTGGGTGGCCCTGCACGGTATAGCTCATGGCTTCACTGAGTTACGCAAGCCCCTTCGCCACGACAAGGCAGTGATCCATGAAGGGGTTGCTATCTGTAGGGGAATTTTATTCACATGCATGGTTGATCTCAGTGATGCAAACTTTACTTTCCTCAAAGCAATATTTGTTGCTTACTCTTTAATTGCATGGTTTCTGACACATGTTCTGATTGTTCAAGGTAGCGGATTGGAGCTATAGAGTTATAAAGAAGGGTGAATTTCCACTCCCCACTGGGAGATCCCTTTACCATTTAATTACATGCCAGGCTTAATCATGGATATAAAAAGTTAACTGAAGCTTTGCAGGTTTGAGTATAGCCTAGGAAAATATGTCAGGAAGGATACAAAGGAAAATTAGGAGAAGATCTGATTTCACTTCTTGGGTGGTTAATAAAAAAAAAAAAATGAAATAAGGTAGCGAAGGTATGCAGAGCATGGCTTTTAGAATTCTTTCTGATTCCTTTACCAGCATTAGCCATAGGGGGAACCTGTATTTTTTTCTGAATGAAGTAGCATGGGAGGCCTAGGCCCAGGCAGTTCAAATGACTGAAAGTTTACCAGACTGGTGCTGGAGCAACAGTGGTACCTTGAACGGGACTGGGGACAATAGCTGAAGAATTGACGGCGATGGCCCAAGGCCTGAAAATTGATCAGAGACACAGTCCGAGGTGCAACCTGAGGGGCAGACTAGGTGGTCAGCTCAACTGGCCCCTACAGCCTATGCAGACAGGGCAGAGGTGGGTGGGAGTCCCTTCTGTGTGTGAGAGTTGGGTTGCTCCTCCCTAGCGTGAGGGAAAGGGAGGGGAGCCCAAGAGTGAATGTATAGAGTGCGAATGAGGGTGTGAGTGTTGTAAGGATACTTGCCCCCCCCATGTGAGAATCAGGGAGGGAGAGAAGTGGATTGGGTACCCCCTGCCAGCTAGTGAGAGAGGCCAGTGAAGGGGGCACAGTGGGCAATAATGAGTGAAGGAGGTGGGGGTTAGTGCTTCGGTGCTGAGAGCAGTATCTGAAATGCTGAGGAGCCCACCACCACCCTCTGATTGATTGTGGTGTGTGTTGGTGTATGGCTGGATGGAGGGCCCCCTAACCTGGGAAACTGGAGGCTGGAGATTGGGGGGAAGTAGAGGCTCTGGGGTGCTTAAGGCAGGTTATACCATTCAGGTGGTGATGGGGAGGGGATGTTATGACAGGTGTCAGAGGGCAGGCTGCTCTAGGAGAAGGTGCTCCTGGTGTTTGCTACTGGTTACATGTTCTGGCCCTCTGGACTCAGACCCAGGCCCCGGACAGCAGATCCACAGTGGCCCTGGATTTCAGCTGCTGCTTCTTAACACCAAGTTAGTTAACAACAAGACCCCCCTTATATGTGATTTGATCATTGAGGAGCAGGCTGACCTGGTGTGTATTACTGAGACCTGGCTGGGCCCTGAAGTGGGAGTGCCCCTTTCACAAGTGTGCCCAGCTGGGTTTACAGTTTGCCACCAGCCGAGACCCCAGGGCAGGGGAGAAGGGGTAGTGGTTGTCATCTGGGACTCTCTGTTGGCCTTCAGAGGTGCTGCTCCACAAGTGGCCAGTTGTGAGACCCTGTTCCTGAAGCTGGGTTCGCAAGAACAGTTGGGATTGTTACTTCTGTACCAGCCTCCCTACTGTGTAGCAACCTCCCTGCCTGAGCTGCTGGAGGCAGTCTCGGGGCTAGTGGTGGAGTTCCCCAGACTTATGGTGCTGGGGGACTTTAATCTACTGCCCTAAGGACGTGCCTCTGAGGCAGCCCAGGAGTTCATGGCCACCATGACAGCCGTGGGCCTGTCCCAGATTATTCACAACCTGGTTTGGGACAGTGGCCTCACACCAGACTTGGTTTTCTTGTCTGAACAGTGGCAATGTGATCTGAAGGGGAATTACATCTGTACCCCCTGTCATGGTCCAATCACGCCCTGGTGGCCTTGAGATTCTCCTAGGCCACCTCCCTCTGCAGAGAGGCAGGACCCATTCGAGTCACTTCTTCGTGAGATGGGCGGTATCTAAATGTGAAATATAAATAAATAAATAAATAAATAAATAAATAAATAAATACATACATAAATAAATAAATAAATAAATAAATAAATACATAAATAAATAAAAATGTTGTATCTGTATGTGTGAGTATACAGTGTTTTCTGCTCTAGTGTTATAACTGTGCATGTGTTTGTGTGTCTGTGTCTGTGTGCATGCTCTGGCAAACAGGATATTTGGATATGCTTCAGTTTGTTTAGACTGCATGACCAGATGGAAGGAAGGATTAGAACTGAACAGTCAGCAACATTCCAAGCCATTGCTCATATGCCTCTATTACAGGGCTGTATTGGGGAAATTTGGAGGGATCTTCTCTCCCTCTCCCTCTCCCTCTCTCTCCACCTCCTGACATGATGTGGCCCATTTTCTAACTCAATCCTTTTGTCAGGCTGTCCCACCACATTACATCTGATGCTGTTCTATTCACTTCATGGAGAATTATTCTGCTGATGAGTAGACAGACAGAAAGAGTCACAAGCCTTTTTATATAATTTCTTTCCTACATTCAACTGGATTGGGAAAAATTAAAAGAATGCAAAAAGAGATCTCTGTAAAATTTTTGCAAGGCAATTCTTTGTATAGGTCCAAATGCAATCTGAGGGCAGCAGGAAACATGGCAGGATAGGGTGACAGATGGGCCAGATGAAAAATAGGTCAACGCTTTGGGGGAAGGTTGGGAAGCTGGGGGGGGCATTTAAAATTGTGCTACAAGCGTTGGCAGATCTGCCAGATTTCAGAAGCATGATCAAGATATGATTTAGGGGCTTTAAAAAGTTTATTTGCCTTCATTCATGTGATATCCTAGCTCAGATCTTAGACTACATCCAAATTTAGAGTAAACTATTTGGAATCAATTAGGAGAAGTTAGTCCCTGACATAGTCCTATTGACCTCAGTGGTTCTATTTAAGTATGACTAAGTCTGAATCCAACCCATTGGCCCTGTTTGCACAACATGCTTAACTCAGTCAGTCACTAATGTAGTCATATATCATTTCCAATGATTCTGTGAGCATAGTCATACCAACTGGTTCAAAAGCTGTGAAATTTCTGTTATCCCATGAACCCATTATCAGGAGAGTATTGTCCACTGGCCACCTCTCCAGTCCATGTGTAATGGGTAGCCACTAGTGCTCAGGAGATGTGCTCTATGATCCCAGGTTTGGCAATCAGTAATGAAATGGCTAGAGTTCCCAGCTATTCTGTACCTACAATTTTTTTTTTTCTTGGAGGACTAATTTGATAGGGTTTGGAAACTGCTTCATGGTTGACAGGGTTTAATGCTCTCACAACACAGCTCCTCAGAGAAGGACACTTTAAACTCAACAACCTGGAATTGCTTTGGATTAAAACTAACTTCCTTCTGCCCCACTGCTGAGTGGGTTTTGGTGTTCATACAATATGCTAACCCCACCTTTGATTCATTTAAGCATGTTGTGCCAATCTTGGCATTTTCTTTCCGTACAATTATGGGCCTCACCAAATACTTGAAGGGAAAAGTGTGATTTAATAAATTGATGACACAGTTATATCAAATAATTTATTATTTCCAAACTGCCCCAGCCAGCTTGGTTAATGGCAATGGATGCAGGGAGCTGCAGTTCAGCCGTACTTTCAGAGTTATAGGATCTATGGCTAAAAAGTGAACTAAACAAAACTAAACTAACTTGGCATGTGACCACTTCTGTGAGATCTGCTTCTATCAAGAAAATAATGTGACCACCATTTTTTCTTGAGCAGCTTTCAACAAAAGTATTCCTGGCTGTCATTACAGAGAAAATATCTCATCCAGGAAAAAGTTATGTAAGAAGAATTTCCTAGATATTCAATAACACCAAGCCAGGTGTTATTGAAGCTTTTTTTTTTTTTCCAAAGGAAAAAAGAGATTATCTATAGATTGCTTCTGGTAATAGTATTAGACTGAGAACAACACCCTTCTGAGTTATCTTAATTTCCCAGTAGAGATAAAAAAGGAGAAAAGAGTATCTCAATTACTTAGGCTCTCCCATGTGAAGCATTTTATATACAACTGATTCTTGAAAACCTTATTCTGAGCATGTTTCCTTAGCAGAATTTAATACCATTCTAAAAATGCTGACCTAATGAAACCCCTAAGGCCTACAACTTCAGTCAAACAACTAAGCACTGAAATAGCTGGTGTTACACATAACTTGGTCCAAGTCAATGAGGTACCAATTCCATAAAGTTGAGTGGATTACCAGATAAATTGGACTGGACTTTGCCCCACATCTATGGGCAGTAAATTGCATTCTGACCTCCATCACGCACCCTCTGTCTGGGTCTTGTCAGAATGTTAACTATATAAATGCCAGGGTAGTGTCACTAGCATGTAATGTCTATCATTATATAATGCCATATTACAGTGATAACATGTAGCTTTATGTATTTGCGTGAATGGTTATGTATGAAAAATGGGGTACATGAAAGTCATTCAAAGCAGGCTATGGAAGCAGAAGGTTTTATCTGTTTATGCTACACAGTAAGTGGAGAATAGTTACTTGAAATAACATACAACAAAATGTTGTTCTCATAACAAAAGATGATTCCAAAATATAGTCTCCATGTGAATTAGATGAGGCAATGGTACTGCAGTAGAAAAGTAGCAGGAGGTATGAGAAAAGTGCTGAAGTGTGTTTGGATGGAAGTTATAAGAGTGTCTGGAAACTGTGGTTTGTTGAAGCCATTACAAAGAATTAGATGCAGTGCAAAATAGACACCCTGTTTCAGTTCTCCTACAGCTCAAACCTGGCCTGGCCAGCTAGAGTTGAGCAGTATTCATGGCTGTGTGAATGTCTGTGTGACTAGAGCTTTTAGTTCAGAAAGTGAACAATAAAAGTTGTAAATCTGCATTTGTTTCAATGTGTTCTGAGTCTTTGAATAAATAGGTCAACAAATAGCAATGGAAGAAGGAATGACACTATGTATGTCACCTTGAATTTCTGAAGGAAAGGCAGGATATAAATCTAACAAACAAGGTACCATCAAGACACTATTTTTAATGCTCCATACATTGTGCCTAGCTATAATGGGATTTTTTTAACCTTAGTGTGTTCTGTAAATCTAGCTATCGTATTTTATAAAACATGGGCTATGGCTTAGCATGATTGTGAATCCAACCATTGTGGCTTATTCAGTAAATCACAGTTAAAACAAATGATAGCATCGTTCGATGTATAAATATAGCCATAGAAATTCTTGCCTCGCTTTGCCTTACAGTACCGTTGGTTGAAACTGTGTTATGTTCAGAAGGGTAAGATATTAGGAATCGTGTCCTGGTGCTTGCTTTTATTGGCTGACGAGAGCTGATTGTTCAATTTTGGCAGCTTGTGGTGCAATGGCAGCAGTGGACCTGGCAGACCCCACTGTTATACATTCATTAGTATACCACTGGATATTAGTGTTCATATAGTCAAGGAATATCACAACAGAAATGGTTTGAAGCACTGTGATGAGTAACACCCCTTCATGGATCACTGCCTTGTTGTGGCGAAGGGGCTTGTGTAACTCAGTGAAGCCATGAGCTATACCGTGCAGGGCCACCCAAGACGGACAGGTCATGACAGAGAGTTCTGACAAAATGTGGGCCACTGGAGAAGGAAATGGCAACCCACTCAGTATCCTTGCCAAGAAAACCCCATGGACAATGTTAAAAGGCTAAAAGATATGACACCGGAAGATGAGCCTCTCAGGTCGGAAGGTGTCCAATATGCTACTGGGGAAGAGCGGAGGGCAATTCCAAGTAGCTCCAGAAAGAGTGAAGCGGCTGGGCCAAAGCCGAAAGGACGTTCAGCTGTGGATGTATCTGGAAGCGAAAAGAAGGTCCGATGCTGTAAAGAACAATATTCTATAGGTACCTGGAATGTAAGATCTATGAACCAAGGCAAGCTGGATGTGGTCAAACATGAGATGACAAGATTGAACATCGACATCTTGGAAATCAGCGAACTGAAATGGACGGGAATGGGTGAATTTAATTTGGGTGATCATTATATCTACTACTGTGGGCAAGAAACCCTTAGAAGAAATGGAGTTGCACTCATAGTCAATAAGAGAGTGGGAAAGGCAGTAATGGGGTACAACCTCAGAAACGACAGAATGATCTCAGTGCATATCCAAGGCAAACCATTCAACATCACAGTCATCCAAGTCTATGCCCCAACCACTGATACCGAAGAAGCTGAAGTTGACTGCTTCTATGAAGACCTACAACACCTTCTAGAACTAGCACCAAAAAAAGATGTCCTTTTCATCATAGGGGATTGGAATGCTAAAGTAGGAAGTCAAGGAGTAATCGGAATAACAGGCAAGTTTGGCCTTGGAGCACAAAATGAAGCAGGGCAAAGGCTAATAGAGTTCTGTCAAGAGAACAAGCTAGTCATAGCAAACACTCTTTTCCAACAACACAAGAGACGACTCTACACATGGACATCACCAGATGGTCAATACCGAAACCAGATTGATTATATACTTTGCAGCCAAAGATGGAGAAGCTCTATACAGACAGCAAAAACAAGACCAGGAGCTGACTGTGGCTCACATCATGAGCTTCTTACTGCAAAATTTAGGCTTAAATTGAAGAATGTAGGGAAAACCACTAGACCACTCAGGTATGACTTAGATCATATTCCTTGTGAGTACACAGTGAAGGTGATGAATAGATTTAGAGGATTAGATTTGGTAGACAGAGTGCCTGAAGAACTATGGACGGAGGTCCGTAACATTGTACAGGAGGCAGCAACTAAAACCATCCCAAAGAAAAAGAAATGCAAGAAAGCAAAATGGCTGTCTGATGAGGCTTTACAAATAGCTGTGGAAAGAAGGAATGCGAAAAGCAAGGGTGAAAGGGAAAGATATAAGCAACTGAATGCAGATTTCCAGAGAATAGCCAGGAGAGATAAGAAGGCCTTCTTAAATGAACAATGCAAAGAAATCGAGGAAAACAATAGAATGGGGAAGACTAGAGATCTCTACAAGAAAATTGGAGATATGAAAGGAACATTTAGTGCAAAGATGGGCATGATAAAGGACAAAAAAGGCAGGGACCTAACAGAAGCAGAAGAGATTAAGAAGAGGTGGCAAGAATACACAGAAGAACTATACAAGAAAGATCTTAATGTCCCTGATGTCCACGCTGGTGTGATCACTGACCTTGAGCCAGACATCCTAGAGAGTGAAGTCAAGTGGGCCTTAGGAAGCATTGCTAACAACAAAGCTAGTGGAGATGACAGTATTCCAGCTGAGTTATTTAAAATACTAAAAGACGATGGTGTTAAAGTGCTGCACTCAATATGCCAACAAGTTTGGAAAACGCAACAGTGGCCACGGGATTGGAAAAGGTCAGTTTATGTTCCAATTCCAAAGAATGCTCAAACTATCGCACAATTGCACTCATTTCACATGCTAGCAAGGTTATGCTCAAAATCCTACAAGCTAGGCTTCAGCAATACATGAACCAAGAACTACCGGATGTACAAGCTGGGTTTCGAAGAGGCAGAGGAACTAGAGATCAAATTGCCAACATTTGCTGGATCATGGAGAAAGCATGAGAGTTCCAGAAAAATATCTACTTCTGCTTCATTGACTATGCAAAAGCCTTTGATTGTGTGGATCACAACAAACTGTGGCAAATTCTTAAAGAGATGGGAGTACCAGACCACCTTACCTATCTCCTGAGAAATCTGTATGCGGGCCAAGAAGCAACAGTTAGAACCGGTCATGGAACAACCGATTGGTTCAAAATAGGGAAAGGTGTGCAACAAGGCTGTATACTGTCACCCTGCTTATTTAACCTATATGCAGAGTACATCATGAGAAATGCCAGGCTGGAAGAATCACAAGCCGGAATTAAGATTGCAGGGAGAATCATCAACAACCTCAGATATGCAGACGATACCACCCTAATGGCAGAAAGTGAAGAAGAACTAAAGAGCCTCTTGATGAGGGTGAAAGAGGAGAGTGTGAAAGCTGGTTTGAAACTCAACATTAAAAAAACTAAGATCATGGCATCTGGACCCATCAATTCTTGGCAAATAGAAGGGGTAGAAATGGAAGCAGTAACAGACTTCATTTATTTGGGCTCCAAGATCACCGCAGACAGAGACTGCAGCCATGAAATTAAAAGACGCTTGCTCCTTGGGAGGAAAGCTATGGCAAGCCTAGATAGCATATTAAAAAGCAGAGACGTCACCTTGCCGACAAAGATCGGCATAGTCAAAGCTATGGTTTTTTCAGTAGTAATGTATGGCTGTGAGAGCTGGACCATAAAGAAGGCTGAGCACCGAAGAATTGATGCCTTTGAACTGTGGTGCTGGACAAGACTCTTGAGAGTCCCCTGGACTGCTAGGAGGTCAAACCAGTCAGTCTTAAAGGAAATCAACCCTGATTGCTCATTGGAAGGATCGATAATGAAGCTCAAGCTCAGATACTTTGGTCACCTAATGCGAAGAGAGATCTCTTTGGAGAAGACCCTGATGCTGGGAGAGATTGAACGCAAAAGGAGAAGAGGACGGCAGAGGATGAGATGGTTAGATAGCATCACTGAAGCAATGAGCATGAAACTGAGCAAACTCAGGGAGGCAGTGAAGGACAGGAAGGCCTGGCGCAATATGGTTCATGGAGTCACGAAGAGTCGGACACGACTTAACGACTAAACAACAACAACAAGATGAGTAACAAGCTGGTTGTATCATATTTTTCTCACAATATTCAATGAATATCAGTAGGTAGAAAAACAGTAATTTCAACATGGCAGGATTAAAAGGCCAGTCTATGTACACTCCAAGTGTAGACATAAATCCAGCTAATGGTAGTTTCAAAGCCCTTTGAAAATTGTCCACACTGCATTACAGGTAGTCAAGTCTGGAAATAAAAAAAGCAAAGAGCTAAATTCTCCTTCTCTAAACAGGCCATAATGAAAATAACTTTGTAGGAACAATAGGGCTTTCCTTCTATAATTCCCCCCCCCCCACACACACACACACTTTAACTATTGTAGTCCTATATTAACAGAAGTCTCAGCAGGTAGCAGTACCATTCTTATCTGGACTCAGAAGCTAAGTAGGGGTGGGGCTGGTTAGTAAGGCTGTGCAAATTCTTTGAAAGTGCTTTGGAATGCACAAGAGAACATAAAAAGCCACAACAGATCATAAAAACTCAGATTGCTAAAGCTGATCTGCAGGGTGTAGTTACAAAAAATCAAGATGGTGGCCACAATGGCGCAATCAAATTTCTGCTTGGTTTTTGTGTGTGTGTCTCACATAAAAAACAGACAGAGCTTCAAATGTACTGTAGTGACTGCCATCTTGACTTTTTTGACCATACCCTGCAGATTCCCTTGAGTCACATCTTTCTACAGCCTTATCCAGTTACATCAGAAGTTGTTCCTAGCTATCATCACATATAGGTAGTCCTCACTTAACGACAGCCTTGGGAAAAGTGCTTTGCGACCCCTGCGGTCATGTGACCGTGATTTGCAACCTTTTTTACGATGGTTGTTAAGTGAATTGCATGGTCGTTAAGCGAATTCCAACAAAAAAGTCCATTGGGGAAGCTGGATTTGCTTAATGACCATGTGATTAACAACTATGGTGATTCACTTAACAACCTTCATAAAAAAGTAATAAAATCAGCTCCAATTCTCTTAATGACCAAATCACTTAGCAACCTGAATTCTGGTTCTTATTGTGGTCGAAGACCAAAGACTACCTGTATGTGTGCTTGGAGAACCACCAGAACAAGCTTCCACAGCAATCACAAAAGCCTAGAAAAAGGTGCAGCTGCTTTAAGGACTCAAAAAGACGTATTTAATTTATGCTCCTGCCTATTCCAAAGCATCTCCTTCAAAGTATTTACATAGTCATGTTAGTGATTATTTGGACATTATTTATTTGTTTGCTTGTTTGTTTTAGTGATTTAAGGCTGGCTCTGTACAGCTTATGTTATACTTGGATGGGAGGTGGTCAGGAAATACCTGGACTATAGAGTAAGCCAGGAAGCTGAAATACTAGCAAGAAGTCAGTAAACTATTTTTGAATCACAAGGAGCCAAGTTTGACTTGCAGGATACTTTTCAGAAAAACAGAGGCTTGAAAGTCTCACCCCCCCCCCCAAAAAATCAAAACCCATCTACCATTATATTTTTGTTCTGCAGCATTTTCACAAGATGAATAGCATGAGGGCAGTATAGCACTGAAAATCTGATATAAAGGAAAACTGGTTCTTTGCCCCCTTCTTCCTTCTGATATTTTTTAAAGAATGAGTTTCACAAATTATTCTAATATTTTTTGCCCTCAGAGACCCTTCCACAGAATTGGCACTGTTAGTTGCAAAGATAAGGGTTATGAAATATGGCTTCAATAAAACACTGCAAACCTCTGAAAAATAATCAGAAGTCTGTTTGCCTTAAAATGTGGCAATAGAAAAGTACACAATTGTTGGCCATAAAACTTTTTTATTGATTGGCATTAGGGATAAGTTTATAACTCATCAACACATTTTACTACGCAAGGGTGAAACATTGTTGGAGCCAAAGCGGAGGCCAGAGGAAGTTGAGGAAGGTGGGAAGGACTCAGATCTTATACATCTGATTGGACAAAGGTTGCAGGGGGCAAATTCAGTAGCTCCTTCAGGTAGAGATTCTGAAATGGAGCTGCAGGCATAGACATTCTCAGCTAGCCACACTGATCCCAACAAGCACACCACAACAACACCAAACCATGATGCAAGGACAATAGGGTAGAGCTTGAAGTGCATGAGACATGTTTCAGTTTTTCCCCCTTTTTCTCTTCTCCCATCCCTATGAATGCCCACAGCTACAGATATAGGATTATGGAAGAAGGAGAAGGAGAAGGAGAAGGAGAAGGAGAAGGAGAAGGAGAAGGAGAAGGAGAAGGAGAAGGAGAAGGAGAAGGAGAAGGAGAAGGAGAAGATTGATCTATGTCCAACTGATTCTGAATATTGAAAAGAAAAATGAAGAAACTGATTAAAAAGCATATACTGGTTTGCTTTGCCTGTTTGGTCAGAAAACCAACAACCCTGTTACATCCCATTGAACAAACAATGCAGTATAAATATCTAGTACTTTTTAGGGTAAAAAGAATGTGAGAACAATAGTTTTAATGTATTTCTCTTCATAGGGAAATTGTGTTGTTGTTGTTTTAGAAAAGAATACCTAACCACCATTACCCCTGAAATCCACTGTGACATATGGCTTTTAGTGGCCTGGCTTGGCTGCTGTTGTGCTGGCATAAGTCAGCAGTGGAGAGAAAAAAGGGGTGTAGAAGCTCAGTTATGCTCTTGAAGTGCAGGTGTACTGTCATACAGGCTGATGGACTGACCTGGCTGCTAGCCAGGATTGTTTTGGAATAGAGGAAGACCACATTCCCATTGGTCCAGCCTTGTTTACTGGTGTTGGGGACTAGTACCCTGGAGGGACATCCATCTCCTCAGTTGCTGTGGGACACACTGCCATTCTAACCCAATTCTCATTGGAAAAAGAGAGAAGAAGAGGAGAGAGGATGAAAGGAGACACAAGGAGAGAAAATGGGATAAAAAGCTAACTACAAAGACTGTTGTAGAAGGCAGTGGCTGGAGAGAAAAATTGGAGAGTAAAGTTGATGTGAGTGTGTGGAGCAATTGTCAGTTCCTGGTTGGAAAGGGAGAAGAAAAGTTCATGGGTAGTTTCCCTAGAGGAAGAGAAGCAAAGTCTCAAAGAGATGATATCTTCACCCAAGAACCAAGACAGGAAGGAGGGAGACAGATGTCTTTGGTGAAGCCCTAATCTTTGGGGAAGGACTGGGCAGAAGACTCCTGATAGAGGTTCTTCCCCCAACAGAGGAGACACGGATGGTGACTGGCTGAATGGGTCCAAGGAAAGGTGATAAGTGGCACTGAGGACACTTATTCATAAATACAGCAGGTTCCTTCCTTTACTCTCTCTTGAGAATCCCAAAAATGGAGGAGGGAGATGGAGTGCAAGGGCAGGAAGTTAGAGACAAATAGTCTTTGGGAAATATATATATATATATATCAGAAACATATACTACTAAGTATAAGATGATAATGTGTTTGTTGTTGTTGTTGTTCATTTGTTTGTAGTAATATAGTAAAAAATATCACTAAGCTTTCACCCCAAATCTGATTGATTTTGCAAATAAACAATAGCAGTGGTACATTGTTGAGTTTTATGTTTTCTAGTATATTAGTGAAAAAGAAATAAACAGAATGTGTTTTTAAAAAATTCACAAGAAAGGAGACAAAACTGACCTAATTTTCAAACAGTCAGCTTCCTAAGTATTTTTTATTAAATTATTTACCAGAAATGTATTGAATGGCTCAAGACAATATGCTGGCTCAGGTTCCCTGTAGACTGGGACAATCAACATTTGACCACTGTATTGCACTACATCATTTAGTATAAAGTTTTTGGGCAGCTTTTGAGACACTCTCTATGCCATCTCACTGATGTGAAGGCTGCCTCTGACATAGGTAAAATTGGCAGTATCTGCTATAGACCACTAACTACTAACTAACTACTGCTAATTAGGATGCTCCAAGAAAATACCTTCATGTGGAAAAATTGCATCACTACTGGAAGATTTTCTGATCTACTACCTAAAAAAAGTTTAAGCAAAGGTGTGTTCTGATTGATTATATGACTAAGTCAGTGTTAACTCCACAGAGACAGATCTTCAGGATGATTTGTCCTTCGGGCCTGCCAACAGGGTCCTTCAGGCCTTCCAACAGTGTACTTTTCACCCTTGTAATTGAGTCCATTCACCTTCCTGCTAATTGCCCCTCTTTCTGTTTCCTTCCACCTTCTCCAGAGACCTCTGTCTTCATATAATATTTCTAAAATATGGTAATCTGAGCCTTATTATTTGTGTCTCGAATGAGAACTCTTGATTGATTGGTTCTATGATCCATTTGTTTGAGGTTTTTTGGCTATCCTTATAGTATTCTTATAAGTCTTCTCCTACACTAAATTTCAAAAGCATCTATATTCTCTCTATTGTGCTTCTTCAAAGTAGGCACATCACAGCATCTGAATATCCTTCCCAAGGTCTTCACTGCTACTCTACCAAGTGCTATGTCTGGACTCTTGGTACCTTTGTTACTGATAGTCCTAAAAGGTAAAAGGTATCCACCACATCAATATCTTTACTGTTAATTCTAAACTGGTGGCTATACCTGTTGTCCTTCATTTGGCCTTCTTTCAATTTAATTTAGTCCCATTTTTCACTGTGCTCCTTGATTTTCATTACTAGAGTTTCCAGATAATTTGCATTTTCAGCTAACAAAGTAGTGTCATCAATGTAGTGCAGGTTGTTTATGTTTCTTTCTTCAGTTTTATCTGAAGATAAAATCATGTTTATCATGATTATCTTCTTCCAATCCAGGTTCCCTTAATATATATTCAGCATATAGGTTGAATAAATAAGGGGAGAGTATGTAGCCTTGTCTCACTCCTTTGCCAACCTGGAGCCAGTCTGTTTCACCATATTCTGCCCATACTGTGGCTTTCTGACCTGTATATAGATTTCTCATGAGGACAGTTCTGGGATTCCCATTTTTCTAAATGCATTCCACAGCTTGATATGATTGACACAATTAAAGTCCTTTCTATAATCAATGAAGCCTATAGTGACTTCTTTTGGCATTCGTTGGTTTTCCCAATTATCCAGCATGCATCAGAAATGTCTCTTGTTCCTTAGTCTTTTCTAAAGCCAGCTTGAACATCTGGCATCTCCCTTTCCATGTAGGGCTCTGATCTATACTGGATGATCTTAAGCATTATTTTTCTGGCACGTGAAATTAAGGATATTAACAATAGTTTTCACAATTTGTTAAGTATCCTTTCCCATTTAATGGCGTTAATACTGTAGGTACTGTAGATTTACCTGTTCCAATCTATTGGCCACTGTATCATTCTCCAGATATACTGGCATCGTTCAGTTAGAACCTTTACTGATTCTGCTGCTTGTCATATGTCTGTAAATGATCCATCAATTCCTGTATTCTTCTGACTTGGCAATGACTAAAGTGCTGATTTAATTTCATCTTCTAGTACTAGAGGTTCTTGTGAATAGGACATATTTTCTAAGGTGGATTTGATTATCTTCAGTATACTCCTTTAATCTCTATTTGAATCTGTTATTTTCTGTCCATTGGCATCCTTTATTATAATAATTCAGGGTTGGAATATCCTTCTGAGTTCAGATATCTTTTAAAAAACTTTCCTTGTTTTTTTGTTTTTTTTAGTGTATGCTTCTATTTCCAGTGTCTTTACAGATGTTGTATTACTGCTCTTGTCTCTTCTAACAGCCCTCTGAAAATCTTTATTAAGTTCCTTTCTGAGATCTTTGTGATTCTTGGCTTTGGCTTCTCTTCAATTCTTGGTAATTTCCACTACTTGTTTTGATATTCAGTTTGTTTTCTCCTGTTTCTTGGATTCTGCCAGTCTCTTTTCACAATTATACTTAACGCCTTTTTGATTTTATTTCACAGTTCCTCTGGTTCCCTATCAATAAGACTCAGAACTTCAAAGTGATTTCTTATGTTCTCTTTAAAAATGGGGAGGATATACTCAAGATCATATCATGGAAACTGGTTGGATTCATCTTGCTTTTTTTGACTTCTAACTTGCACATTAATAGTTTGTGATCCATTCCACACTCAGCCCAGGGCCACATATTTGTTGATGATCTTCATGTTTTCTTCCTGGGAGTATATGCTCTTGGTGTACATTGTTTACACGGTACAAATGTTCAATGGAACATGGAACAAGCATATTAATTTCAAAAGTATGCATATTTATGTTTCATGACTGTAGCAAAACCTTTGATTATGCTGATACTGAACAATTAGGCAAGTGCCTGAAGAATGGGAGTTCCAAAATACTTGACTTCTGGTTCAAGATTGGAGACACTGTGCATCAGGGTTGCCTTTTATCACCACTCCTATTCAGTTTATATAAAGAGGCAGTTTTAAGGAACCTTATGTTAGATGAATAAGAAGTTTAAAAAATGGCAGTAGAAAGATTAAGAATCTTAGATATGCAGAGAATACCACTCTACTGGCAAACATGAAGAGGATATAAAACTATTTACCTAAAAATCAAGCCAGTGAAAAAAATTGGATTGCATGTAAATATCAAAAAGACTAAAGTAATGACAACAGTTGGAAATGGTGATACAAAGATAAAAATTGAAATCTTGATCCAAAGAGAATTGAATCACTCCAGGATTTTATTTTATTTTCCTTTCCAAAATTGACCACATAAGAAACATTGGACCTAAACTTAAATGCATTATTTGAGCACACAGCAATGACTAGCATGGAGAAGATCTGGAAAAGCAAGGATATGTCTCTTAATACCAAGTGCAAAATAATAAATGCTATTGTTTTTCCTATAGCTACCTATGTTTGTGAAAGTTGAGCAATAAAAAAGCAGGGAGAAGAAAACTAGACTTGTTTGAATTATGAGTTTGGAGATGGCTACTGCATATACCTTTGACAGCCAAAATAATGAACAAGGAGATTTTAGACCACATCAAGCAGAAATACCTCTGGAAACTAAAATTACCAAGCTAAGGCTATCTTATTTTGGCCATGTCATGCAATCACATTCTTTAGAAAAATCTATTATGAAAGGAATACTTGGAGCTGCTAGAAAGCAAAGCCTGCAAAGAACAAGCAGGATAGGTACCATCAAACAAGATATTGGTTTAAACCTGGAGACATTAAATGAAGTTGTAAAACATCAGACACTATGGAGAGAGTTAATCTATAAAGCTGCTGAAAGTTGGATGTGACTGAACTGATGAAGAGAGGGAGGGAGGGAGGGAGGGAGGGAGGGAGGGAGGGAGGGAGGGAGGGAGGGAAAATGTAAATATCCCAATGATGCATATTCACCAATGGCTGAGAAGATATTTCAGATATGCTGTAATCACGAATCCTGAAAGGGCCTCCAAATACCTGAAACGTGCAGATTTTCACTTCTGCAGATGTCATAATCATAGTTAACTGTTACATAGATTTATATTTATATATAAAAATAATTCATAACAGCCAATAGATGACAAGTATTATTTGGTTTCCTGAAGCCACTGGCAACATGCATCATTTACAGCTGATAACTGATCAGGATTTCAGGGGAGGATGTTTATGTGTGAACTGAGCCCATCCTCATATGATCCTTAGCTAAAAATGACTAGATTGGGCAACATCAAGTAGACAAGAAGTATTCATTAAAGATCTATGACCATGCACCAGAGTGACACATGAGAATATCATGATGTTGACTGGATCACAGCTACATACTACAAGTTTTGACCATTCTGCTTCTGCCATCATTGACAATGACACATCTAGTAAGGCCACAAACACATCACATATATACACAATTTATTGTATAATGTAAATATTAGTGCCATGTCAAAGGTGTATTTCTGGAAATTCAAAGTGGGCAATCTTGTTCAGATATGTCCTCTCATCAAAGTGATTTTATTTTATTTTTGGTGAAAGAATTTATAAGGGAAGCTGAATTCCTTCATTCACCTCAGAGTTGATTTTGAATTCATGTGCTATAAAACATAGTTCTTACACACTAGAAAATCCTACTATACTTGCCTCCCTCTATGCCCAGATTTTCTTATCGGAAGAAAGATAATTGAAAAGTAGCCTTTTTGTTTTCTTCTCATCCCTCATTTTTTCCTGTCTTCATTAAATGCCTATTGTCCTTGATGTGTCATAGCTCAGCCTTGGTAACATTTCAGCTGCCCATGTTCCTATCATTTCAGGTTGCTGGAGATTGATGGACAAGTCTGCCATGATCACCAAACATCCCTCTTACTATCAAATGAAAACTAGAGTGATATGTGATCCAGGTGCTCGTAAACTTATGACACAAAGCTCTTAGGGAAGGTTATTAATGAAGCTGCAGGGAAAAGCAATATGTGAGCAAAATTGCTTCATAGCACTCAGTTTAACTGAAATTGAAATAAAAATAATAATATTCATTCTTTAAGACTATTTTTTAAAGCTGGGAGGTGGGAACAGTCACAAATATTTTATATATCATGAACAGATTGATAGTTTTCTAAATCTAGAACAGATTAGAACTGAAAGAAATCTTGTTTGGTGGCATTTCTGTCCACAACTATAGTAACTGAAGGAAAGCTGCAGTGAAATAAATAGGGATGTTGGTCTTAGCTTTCAAATCCTTCAGTATTTTTAAGTGGAATATATATCCATCTGTAAATGTGTTATAATAATTTCTTATACAATAGTGTTTTGTTTTTTAATGAGATGGATTATGTTAGGGGTGGGAGGGAGCAAGCTTTATGTCAGTCCTACCCATGATTTCTTATTGTCTTATTAGTTCTTCCACAAACATTTTTTTTCAGACCTCACATTTAAACAGTTTCTGCACAGTGTACACAATATAATAGAGGCAGTACTGATGCCCATATTCTGTGGTTCTGTTTGCACATCACATTTGCCCATTATTAATTCAAGTAATTGAGGGTTTGTGGATTGGGGCAGGTCTGATGGGAATCATCAGTCTGGTCTGGATTTCTGAATGATTGAACTGTTGGATCAATTCAATTTAATTTTGCAAAGCTGATTCGGTTTGGGAAAAAAAGTCTATGCATGGAAAGACCTTCAGATTGTTGTATTGATTTGAAGG
Source organism: Python bivittatus (assembly GCF_059951505.1). Lineage (NCBI taxonomy): Eukaryota > Metazoa > Chordata > Lepidosauria > Squamata > Pythonidae > Python > Python bivittatus. The sequence goes on along the minus strand of NW_028277125.1, from coordinate 48,662,481 downwards.
CAGACAACTGAATTGGACAATTTGATCTGAAGTTGTTGATTTTAATCTCCAAATGAAATCTTTGGTTAATGGAATTAATTCATTTTCTTAGATTTGTACAACACACTGAACTATACCATACCAGCTTGGTTTGCATGATCCACTAGGCTTAAAAAGTAGTTAACTACTTTATAGTTCCATGTGAGTGGGAACCCAATCGTTATATATTTTAGCCTTCTCCAATGTTCTCCAATATTTGCCAATACTTGCCAATGTTTAATATGACAGAATGGAAGATTATTAAATATATGGGATTATTTCATAACAGCATTTAATTTAATATATATTTAAATGAAATGAATCTAAGCTTATTTTTTTTTTCCTGGAACTCTTTCTTCTGATCTAATTTTGTGTGATTCCTGCATCCTGTTTACAAAAAGCAAATTCAAGCTTTCTCTCCCTCCCCCACCCCAATTGTGCAACCAGATTTAAATCCAGCTGTACTCCTTGGTTCTAAAACTGGCTTAGTTCATCTACTACAGTTGGCTGAATTTCAGCTCTTTGCAAGAGACTTGGTTATAGGCAGGAAAAAAAATGAAAAAGCTTCCAAACACCTTGTGTTCAAATCAGTCTGTGAAATCCCATGGGTAATGCTCTTCCAATGACAAAGCTACTCTCTTTTTAAGCAAAGGTCTTTTATCAAGTGATATAGCAGCACATTTTCAATCATTTCCGTAGCACAATGAAGAGACAAACCCTGTTAGCATTGTTCTCTGGGGGAAAAGAAATCATAAAATTCACTGGCTTGGTACACCTAGGGACTAACCCTGGCTTTGAGCTCCCATGAATTTTCGCAACAGTGCGAGAAATGTAATTCAATCTTTTCAGCTTGGATGATATGTATTCACGTCAGTGGCTTTAAGATAAGGAAAAGACTTTAGCTGAAGAATGAAACTTTTGATGAATAACCCAGAATGCAATGAATAATATACAAATATTTCTCTCCTCTCATTCAAAATAATTCTAGGTCCTTTTTCATTTTAATCCTTGTCCTGTTCTGCAGATTTTTATGCTTAAAAAAAGAAATAATATGCGCGTGTGTTGGGGTGTGCATGTGCATGTTTTTGACAGAAATAAGCCCAGCCTGCAATACATTCACTATATTATAGCTTTAAAAGTCTATGATAAAATCAGTTGGAAGGGATCCCAAAGATTGTCTCCTCCAATCTCCTGCTCATTCAGGGAATCTCCTATCACAGCAAAACTACTGGTACATCTCTAATAACCTCCAACAGATAACTTGATGCAGTAAAGTATGCCTTATTAGCTGTTATAATGATAGTGATAGTATAGAAAAATCTGATTCTCAAGTTACTTATGAAAAAATATTTTTCCAAGATTTCTTTCTTATCCATATAAAAAACATGAATAATATTTCCTGATCCACCTGGGTGGATGTGATCAATGCCACTTATCACCAAGTACTTTCTTCATAACCACCCTTTCTGCTTCTCATTAAGTTGGTTCTGTCTCTTGACCCACTTAGTATCAACTTCCAGAGGGAGATGGCAAGTGGTGCAGTAATTACTGCCATTTTTCCTCTTTATCTCATTGCTTGCTCGCTTGCAAAAGACCAAACATCTATAGGAAAATAATGAAATGAAATGAAATGAAATGAAATGAAATGAAATGAAATGATAGAATGGCCTGGAATTTGTACTGGTTCCCTTCCTGAGTTATGTCCCTGAACCATACAATAGCCCTTTTCAGATGTTTGTGTCAACACATGAGACCTCCAAATAATGTAGTTCAGTCTTCCTCAAACTGATACTCTCCAGATATGTATGATTTAAATTCCCATAATGCTCAGTCAGCTTGGCCTTCTGGCTGTTATGAGAGCAGAAGTCTAATGCTTCAAGACACTAGGTTGAGAAAGGCTTCTGCCCGGTGCCAGTCTGCAGTCACCAGGAATGTTCTATGAGTATTCAAAGGTCTACAAGTAAACTCTCTTCAGACCTGGACACCCAATGTGGCAAACTGAGGCAGTGGACTGCCTGCTCAGGAAGGACATTGGTGGCAGCCCCATCACTGTTCTGCTGCCATGAATTGGTTGTCAATTTTAGTTCCAGCCATATACTTAATGTAACATGTCCTTTGGTCTCTGTAACTGTCCTCATGCAATTTTTTTTTTTTTTGGTCTTGATTCATACACAGTGATGTGTCTTTTACTATTCCTTTTGCATGACTGATGCCTTTTCTAAACTGTTTCATATCTGTGAGATCATTTTGAGCACTGTGTAGAAGCTAACATTCTTCAGAAACTGTATTTCACCCACACCCTGTGATAAGTTTCATAAAAAGTATACACTTTGTTAATTAAAAAAATGCCAGGTCTGGCCTCTCATTAGGAAGAGTGATTCAATTGCTTCAAGCTGCTCATTTTGGATAGCCTGCAAAGACAGCAAATGGTTAGTTATTTATTATTGTTGATTTTTTTTATTGCTAGCAAAGAGGAAAGACACATAAGTGTTTCAGGATCATTAAACACTTTAAGGGACAACATTTTATCTGTACTTTACTCTTTCCTGCTTCTTAAAGCCTACAAACATCTCTAATTAGGAATCACTCAGCATTACAAATTCAGTCGTCTCAGGGAACACAACACAATGAGCCATAGAGTACAAATCAGTGTCTTTCCCCATATTTGCCAAGGAGATGGATTTGACCATTTGGAAACTAGGAGCTAGCTGTGAAGGGAAACTGTGTAAATTGACACAGATAATTTAATTTTTCCACACCTGTTTGCTATGGAAGGTTCAGGCACACTAGGAAGACAATTAGTCCCTTCATAAGTGATATTGAAGTTCATCCTCTATGCCACTACAGTACTCAAGGTAAGTGGGGTAAATGCAATTGTTTTTTAAGATGGCCTGGCCATCTGAGATCCTGAGACCAAGATCAAAATAGCACTTCTATTCCATATCCTTAGTCGATGGTACTATTTCTCTAATGCTGGCAAAATAACATAATTGTCTGCTTCATCCAAATGCGGTCATCTAGCTCCATATAATACAGCCCTCTATGCCAATAGCCTGCCATCATTTCCCAGTGTCATCTGAGGCAAGATGTCATCCATTCTTCACCCTGTCCTGGAGGTTTGAGCACCATTTTTTTTCTTCCAACTTTTTTTTTTAAACACACTGGAGCAAAGGAAGGGTTTGATGGGGAAAAATATCAAATGTTTTTCTTTTAGGAGATTTTTAGCTCAGAATTGTCTCTTTTTTCACATAGGATGGGAGAGAGAAAAACAAAGACTTCAGATTATTTACAAATGAAAAGTTAGCTTGCTAAAAGCTATTCTGTGCTGAAAATGAGCAGTGAAGGATAAATAGCCCCATTTTTGTCAGCTTCATCCTAACTAATCATCCTAACTAATTTGACAGGCTGATCATCTCTTTAAAAAATGAACCAAACATATAGGAAAATTACAGAGCTCTCTCTAGTATGTAGTTTGTAGCTTAAAATTACTAAAGTTAGATTAGTTTAACTGCTTGTGTGTATATGTGTATGAGAGATAATATTTTACTTTAGAAGAGAAAATCTACTGGCATGAAATTTAATCACATTGCTAAATTTAAGAAATAGCATTTGTTAAAACAGCTGAAATAGATTTTATTCATAAAGCTATATTGATTCATTAAATGATGCTTAGTCAATTAAATGTGTTAATTTAAAGCTAAACAATTGATTCAATGAGCAATTAAATAATTTCAATGCTTCATTATGTGACTTTTATTGTATTTAATAACAGTAACTGTCCATCAGTGAAAGAATACACGTACAATTTTTAAATTAGTAAAATTATATTGTTTTCTTTCTACTAAGTAAATCAGTTAATCAATTGGAACAATACCAGCAAAACTAGATCTGGACTACAAACATATGCATGACTGCCAGGTGACAACAAAGAGATACCAAAATCTGAATTCTTTGCTTACATCTAGTACATGTCCTGATTTTGCAGGCCAGATCTGATAATCCAAAACAATACTGTAGGAAAAGCAATAGCTGGGTTTGTGCAGCAAAACTTACTTGGGAATGCTTATATATAATTGTGCAAATCTACTGGAATTTGTACAAAATAAATTCTTGCTAGATTTTGATTATGCCATTGGTTATATTCACATCATTTTCTTCCATACATAAGTTCCAATGCACCAAACAAATGATAACTACAGATATTAGGTCATAGTTAATTCCTAGGGACCTATCGAAATATGGTGCTTTCTTACTATAACTGCTACTGCCACCTTACTTTTTTTTTTTTATGATGTATTGATTATATGTAGTGAAATGTGATCCTAATCAGTGTAGATAAAGAGGAGCTATTACTGTAAATAGAAAGGGAGCACCAAGAAAGAAGCTTGGAATTACCCGAAGAGTAAAATTTTTACTATGAAAAGCAGACTAAGTATTCTAGGCAGTTTTATATATTTAGTCATTGTAAATAAACTACATTGATGTTGTTTATCAGAAAATCTCAGCTATTTTATAAAGAACAAATAGTCCACCTGTCACAAGACATTATGTAGCACAACTGAAGATGAAATTACTTTGCTTGAAAACATTTAGAGCTGCCTTGTGCTGAATCAGACAATTGGAGATAACAGGGAATGTATCTAGGAATTTTGGCATGCAAATGTAGTGTGTTAAAAAAAATTGTCAGTGGTGAACAATAATAGCTTTACCATTATCAATAGAAACATTGTATATACAGATATACAAACTAAATAATTTTAATGAATCTGTACTGAGCTCAATGAGATAATCCCCTTTTGTCCTGCAGAGAGCCAGTAGTTTACTATTGCCTTCTCACTCACACACTGCCATTCAAGAGTTGCCTTGAACTGCTTGCTGTAAGATGAACAACAACAACAACAAGTTGGTTGTTGGCAGTACAACCAATCAGCTGTTTCTGAACAACTCGGACTCTTCTCATTTCTTTTGGATGCCTGATGTCACTGAAGATCCTGTCTTCTTTGTCACTTAACTTGGTTCTTTTCCTCCTCCATGAATGTGGTCAGCTGCTTCTTCTTGTGGCTCGGCATTGCCAAATAAAATTCTTGGTCCTCCATGTTTTCAGGTTCCCTGTTTCAGAGAAATTTAAGACTTCCCAAGTGGTTTCCTTATCTTCTTAGGCTATCTTTCTTCTCTTTCTTCTTCTTTTCCTAGCCATAGAATTATTGTCAGCTGGAACCCACTTGACACCTCTCTCTCTCTGTGCCACTTCTACCTGATGTCTCTCTTCATGAACTCATAATTCAGTTACTTTTATATCCTTCTAATTCTTCACTCCTTAACAAAAGAGTCCTTCCTAATTCTGAGTCCCATCACATCATCTAGAACAGGAACAAAAGAGTACACCTGCGTGTTGGTCAGCCTTCATGTGACAGTTAAACTGATAAGCTACCAAAGGGCATAAGGAAAAAAGTATAAAGGAAATTAAAAAAAAAAAAAACCAACTGATGGTGAAAATGCCTGGGAAATAGAATAATTCCACATAGTAGAAAAAGTGTGATGAATTAAGTGAGACTATAACCATTCAAATGTGCTGGAAACACCAGGAAAACCTAAGTGGATAAATAATCATTGATGCTTCAATATATCAAATACAGGAGATATAATATCACTAGTACTGACAGATGACTACCAGCAGATCATTTATAACATGAGCCAATGCCTACTTGGTAGAATATCCCACAGGGGAACCCAGCTGAGATCACTGCTGGTAAGAACTGGAATGAAGTGAGAAAGAGCTAATCTCTCAAGAATTTTGAGTGGAATGGATTATGAATGGAACACTGAGAAAGTTCAAGGGCTCTTTTCTTGTTCTTCCAAAACAGGGAAAAGGTAAACATATTTCAGATCCTCTGGAAAACTGACAGTAGAAAAAGAGCAATTTGCTAGGAAATTGAAAGAAAGGGGCAATAAAGAAATAAAGGAAAGAGGGAAAGGAATCACTGGGTATAGGGGCTGCTGAAATGATTTTGGCTAACACTGCTTTTCTTATTATTGAAGAAAAAGAAAATTCTGTGGAGGTATTACCTTTTCAGTTTGAAATGGTAGGGCATACTACAAAAACTATGCTTGGATCTTTTCAATTTTGGATACAAAATAATTACCAATCTAAGTAAGTACCAAGGAGGAAAATCATTCCTTAGCAGTAACAGATGAAGTTGGGGTTAAAAGTGATGGAAAAGTGGGAACTTTGCCTGAGCAGATACTAAGTTTTGATGATAATGCTGGTTTTTCTGCTCCAGCAGAATAAAATAATTAGAAAGGGATAGTTGGAATGAGTCCTCTTATCAGTGGTTTGTGGTTTTCTAGATTTTTGCTCTACTTTCTGATCTTGAATTTACACTTTAAGTGTAAGTCAGAAACTAACTAGGGACCAAAATTTCTTTTAAATGATAGTTTTTCAGTAGTTGGGGCTAAAGATCTGTTTGAATGGCAGAATTATAGGCTGTTATCATACCTCTGGATATCTGATGCAGATGAAATTGTACTACTAGGGTAAAGCACTAAAGCAATTTCTGTAAAAGATCTAATAGACTTTTTAATGAATTGGCCTGATTTTATCCTCACTAAAATACCGGGGAAGGGGGAGGTTTACCTGAAGGAGTAACAATATGGTGATTGTACTGAGTCTTCTTAAAGATGTCCTTAAATTTCCTCATTCCTTTCCATACTGTTGAATTTCTCAAGGAAACAGTTTCTTAAGTCAGATAAAATCAACAATTTTAATGTTGGCTGTGAAAGAAATTGAAATGAAATTAAGATATGCTAAACAGAGATATTTGGAATTTGCAAATAAACCAGGAAGATGGTTAGCATACAAATGAAGGAAAGAGAGAGATAAGAAAATGATTTCTAAAATTCAAGAAGAAAATGTGGAATTACTGGATAATGAAAAGATTAAAAAAGCATTTCATAATTTCTTTTCTAATTTATATAAAAAACAAGAAATTTATTTGGAAAAGGTTGATAAATATTTGAATAAAAAAAAAATTACCAAAACTTTTACAGCCACAGAAACTAATATGGAGCAGTCCTATAACTATCTTTGAAATAGCTGAAGCCATAAAGAGAATTAGGCTTCAACCAGGAAAAGCATCAGGACCTGATGGATTACCTCCAATATATTATAAATGCTTTGAAGATGAGATTCTTTTACTTTTTAAAAGATTGATGAATTCTATATTGTTGGGTGCGGCAATGCCTGACTCATGGAAGGAAGCCAACATTGTGCTTCTACCTAAAGAAGGACAGGATCCTCTTTTAATTAAGAATTATAGACCAATTTCGCTGTTGAACAATGATGATAAAATATTTGCTTCAGTGTTGGCACAAAGGTTAAAAAAAATCTTGCAGGAATATTCATCATGATCAGTGTGGATTTTTGCCTAAAAGGCAACTAAGAGACATTGTTAGGGTCATGCTGGATACTATAGAATATTTACAATATAATGAATGACAGGCGGCTCTTATTTTTTTGGATGCAGAGAAAGCCTTTGATAATTTGAATTGGATGTTTATGTTTAAAGTTTTGGAAAGTATGGACTTTGGAGAACATTTTGTACAGGGAATAAAGTCAATTTATATGCCTCAGAAGGCTAGTATTATTGTGAATGAAGAACTAACTGAATCATGTCATATACAAAAAGGAACAAGACAAGGTTGCCCATTATCACCTTTGTTCTTTATTTTGGTTCTCAAAGTTCTTAAGAGAGACATTAGAAGGGATCCCTTAAAGATTAAATGAGGTTTTTAAATTGAGGGCTTTTGCTGATGATTTAGTTTTGATATTACAAGACCCTCTGGTATCTGCTGAGCACTTGATGAAGAAATTGAAGTAATTTGGTTCACTGGCGGGTTTTAAAGTAAATAAACAAAAAACAAAAATGTTAATTAAAAACATGACCCTGCCTAATCAAGATCTTCTGATGAGCAAGACAGGTTTCAGGACTGAAAAATAGGTGAGATATTTGGGGGTGATTTTGTCTACCAAAAATAGTGTGTTGTTCCAGAATAACTATGGCAAAATTTGGAATGAAGTGAAAAAAGATTTGGTAAGATGGGAAAAATTACAATTGTCTCTCAGTGATTAAAATGAATGTTTTGCCTAGGATGTTGTTTCTTTTCCAGACTATAGTGATTCTGACTACAGATTTACCATTTAAACAGTGGCAGAGAGATATATCTAAGTTCATTTGGCAAGACAAAAAATCGAGAATTAAATATAAACTGTTACAAGATGCCAAGGAACGAGGAGGTTTGGGTCTGCCTAATTTTAAACTGTATTTTGATGCTTGGTGTTTGCTTTGGATGAAGGAGTGGAAAACCTTGGAGAATAAAGAACTTGAAGGTCATGAATTACAACCTGAAGGTCATGAATTAAGATTCGGGTGGCAAGCCGATTTGTGGTATGATAAAGTTAAAGTTAATAAGGATTTAAAAAATCATTATATTAGGAATGCCTTACTGTGGATTTGGAATAAATATAAGGTAAGATTGTCTCCTAATGTATCTTTGTGGTTGTCACCTCAGGAAACATTTACTAGAAGAGAAAATGTGGGAGAAATGAAGTGGTTAAAATATAAAGATTTACTAAATTTTGAGGAGGGTGAACCAAGTTTTAAAACAAGAGAACAGTTAGAATTAGAAGGATTTATATGTCACTGGTTTACTCATATGCAATTGTTTGAATGTTTTAAGCTGGATAAAAAGAATTATAGATTTGTTAATGAAATATCTTATTTTGAGACTCAACTTTGTACAAATGATGAACATGTTATTGCTAAAATGTATAAGATGTTGTTACAGATGAACTTAGAAGATGAACAAGTTAAGAAATGTATGATGGGCTAAAAATGGGCTAAAAACTTTGGACACAATATCATGTTGGAACAATGGGAAAATATGTGGAACAAAGGTTTGAAATTTACGTTGAATTATAATTTAAAAGATTTTTTTTTATAAAACCATGTGCTGCTGGTATTTAACTCCTGATAATTTATCAGAAATGTATACTGGTATAACAAATGTTTGTTGGAAATATTCACAAGGTGAAGGAACCTTTTATCATCTTTGGTGGACTTGTGAAAAGGCCAAAAATTTTGGGACCAGAAACGTATTGCTATTCAAAAGATTCTTAAAGCGAACATTAAAAAAAGAAAAAAACAGAATTGTTTCTGCTGGGTTTGATGGAGAAATGATTGGAGAAACAACATGGAACTTTGTTTCCATATATGATCATAGCTGCAAGACTGTTCTTCGTGCAAAGATAGAAAGACTCACAAATACCTACAGTGGAAGAATGGATTATTAAATTAATGGACTTGGATCAATGGCGAAGTTAACAGCTTTAATAAGAGATAATACCGTTTCTAAGTTTGTCTCCTCATGGCAACCCTTCTTAAATTATGTGCTTGGGTTGGGAAAAAATTAAGCTTTGATTGTGGGATTTAATGATTAGATGGTTTGTGTTGATAGAAATAATGTGAATTTGGACTGATTAGTGGTAAGAGATTAACTTTTTTCAAATTTGTACTCATATCTGTATTGGAGATAGTCGGAAGTCATTTTCCATTTCATCTTTCTACCTATTCTCACTATTTTAGTTTTCGTCTTTTTCTTTTAGTTCTATCTTCTTTCTTTTCTATTCTTTTCTATTTATATTTTATCTGTACTTTTTATATATCTTAATAAAAGTTCTAATAAAAAAAAAATCAACAATATTGTCCTGGCAACAAATAGATGGAGTTGCTAGAAATTCTAAACTGTAATATAATAACAGTGAATATATTTCTCTACCAAAAAGGGAACATTTATTTAGGATATTAAAATGTCCCAGAATCATCAAAGAGATCTCCCTTTTGCCTTCTATATCATTGTTACAGGATGATAGCTCTGTCATTTAAAATGAAATGAAATGAAATCCTGGGAAGTTATGCATGCAGAATTCCACAGGCTAGAAGTCAATGGGCCCTTAATTTATTCTAAACATCTGGCCATGAAATTCTACAGTCTGACACTCTCATTTAAAATTCACTGCTAATTGGGAAATCCATTAAAGTATTCTTGTTTTTCATTGTTTTCAAAGAAACAGCTGGACCCTAAAATGGATGTTAGTTTCCTTCTTTTTCCACATCAGCCTTCTCCAACCTGATGCCCTCTAGAGACACTGGAAATTCCTAGAATGCTCCTAGTATAAGGGTAGTTGTAGTTGGAGAACATGAATTCAGAAAAAGTTGTTCAATATATAGTGTATAAGAATATCAGATAACCTTTAGTCCTAGGGCCTCTTTGTTTTGCACCATTAGCAGCTGGAAAGTTAAATGTTGTTGTCACCTTTCTTCAGTTTTTACTCCCCTTAGGCTGCAACTTAGTCACTCTAACCACTAAACATAGTACAATTTTGTCCTATACATCTTCTTGGACTCTCCTTTTCCTTTTTCAGTAATGTTTTTTTTTATATTTTGATGTTTTATGTATTTATATATATTTATGGTTTTAATGTTTTGTGTGAGTCGCCCAGAGACCCCCATTGGGGAGAGATGGGCGGGGGAGAAATTTAATAAATAAATAAATAAAATAAGTTTATTTCTGAGTAGATCTGTATATAATTGTATTGTTGAAGCTCTTTACTGAATACTAGATAAAATAGAGCAAAATGTGCTTTCTCCAATTACTCTTAGCTTAAATCGCAAGACCATCTATCCTCCTGTGAGTGCTACTATCAGATATCCTCACTTTAAAAATCATGAAGTTACCAAACACACAAAAGTAGTACTGAATGGGATTTATTTGTTTGTTTTACACATTATCTCAATCCACTTGGACTCTAGGCAGTTTGATAGATGGATGGATGGATGGATGGATGGATGGCGATGAAATATATCAATAAAATAAAACTAAATTTTGCATTAATGGCTCTGGAATCACTTCTAAAAGGCCTTCTGGAAAAGCCAGGTCCTTACAACTTTCAAGAAAGCCTTAAGAGGGGGAGTCACCTTTACTTCAACTCTTCCATAAAATGGAAGCCCCTACAAAGAATGGCCACCATGGCCCCTCCCCCTTCTACCACCTGATAGTTGGGAACCTTCAGCAGGCATCCTCTGATTATCCTGATAGGGCAGGCAGATTTTATTAGGGAAAGGTGATCACTTAGATTCAATTATTAATTGAACAATACTTACAGTATTAGATTATCACTTTAGATAAAACCCATATTCCTAACCAACACACTTGTTTGCTCTCATTTCAAAAATATGCGTCCTTAGATGAACATTGACTTGGAGAGGTTATGGAACCCACATGTGTACAAGTGACAGTATTCATAGGAATAATGCAGAGATGATTCTCACCATTCAGTTTTCAACTGAATGTTAGCTGCATTCCTGAATTTGTACTGGAGAAAAAAAAAATTGAACCTGTGGTAACTCCTAGTAAAACTCTTGTCCAGTTTTGTGGGATATACAAAAAGAAAGAAAGAGAGATAGTGAGGGAGAAAGAGGAACTTCCTGCCCTTAAGTACTGGAAGAAATGGAAACAGAGTATGCACCATATTGGATGACTGAATAGCTCTTCTAGCAGAAGTGTATGCTGCTTATGTCGGGAGAAGCAGCTCTCAAATTAGTAATCATATGTTTTCATGATGCTAGCTCAGGGCCTCCTTCTTTCATCATAACTTAGGTTAACAGCTTATATTTTTCTGCACTCACCTTTTGGGTTGCATAGATTTTTGGGGAGGAGATCTGTTTGCCCTTTTTTCCATCAAAAGCTAAAACTCCTGAAAATTTAGCTCATCGCTAACTTGAAATAATGATTTTTTAGCAGGCAATCAAACCCATTCCCAATTTTGAGTTAGTAGTTGGTTACACTTAGCAAAATGGTCCTTTTTTTACACTTAAACTTGTTGAAGTTACATCCTTTAAAGAGAGAGCAATAAGATATCCTTTTGTTGAATGTTCTTCCCTTTATAATTCAGTTATAGTGCTACAGATAAGCTTTGCTGAACAGCCAAAGAAATATTAATAGTACATTCCTTAAATGACATGTATGATGTGCAAGTGAAATATAAGACCACTGACACAGCACAAGTTATATCCATTTCTGCATCTACTCTTAAACTAAGGTTGAATTTCTGTCCTGCTACACAAAGTTACTTATTGCTAGAGTAAGCATCTCTAGAGTCACTGTACACATATTAGGTTATATGACTTTATTACTGCTATTTTTCTGCTTTTCTCATAAAGTGATCTCTCAACTTCAGAGAAAAGCAACATTATAAAATATTGCACTAAGTAATTGTGTCTCCATATCTTCGATTTTCAACCATTGGTCCCCTTATATTGTGCCAAGATTCATACGGAGAGAATCACACTCAGCTGCTCTGTTGCAATAATATGTCAATAGTCCAATAGCACTTCATTAATGCTTAATAAATGTATTACTGTATGGAGAAAAATGCCAAGAAAAACAGAGTAGGGGAAAAGGAAATTGCTTGGACATAATGCCTGTAAGGTGTAAAGTCTTGTACTGGATCTGAATTTCACTCTCTTTGCTGCATATCCTAAGGCTGAGTTGTAAACAACAGGCTGTGCAAAATGATTATTTTAAAATATGTTACTGAAAACCAAGAAATATTTACATTAAAAAAAAAACATTTTGGTCCATGGAGAAACAAAACAGAAAGATGAGTCAAATTAATAAAATTATGCAAGTTTTGCAAAATTATGCAAGCATAATTAATAAAATTATGCAAGAGTTCTCCAGAATTCTTATTTAGATTTCAGTCTTTTCCCCCTTTTGTACCACTTCCTGTTTCTATAACATCAACCCAAAAAAGAGTTTTGGGGTTCATGAATGGGGCATGCCTTTTTGTGTGAATTTAGTTGGACTTAATGAAGCATTGTCTAAGCTGTCATTTGGGATGGATTTCAGAGATTTTTCTTCTGTACATCAATATGATTAAGGTTGCTTTTTATGTTCCCTGGCAGATATTAACCACCCAGGTTGCAGTCCAATTCCATACGAAGAGTTCATGCAATCTGAGAAGGACTGCTCATTTTAAGGATCCAATTTCACCAAGCTAATAGGCAAAACAGTAAATTTCACTTTCCTGACCACAGACCAGCCACCAACCAAAATTACTCTCTCCCTTCTATATAAGAGGACTGTGATTCTTCTGTGTCTCTGCTCTTCTAGGCCTCTTCTAGGCTATTGAGGTGAGGGTAATGACAGAACAGAGCACTGTGCTTTGATGAATACCCCCTAAACTGATTGAATTCAGACACTGTCTTTATCTTAATACTGACTGAAACATTCATCTTATGATTCTATTTTGTTTACATTTCTTCCTAATGTTCTTTTTATTAGATCAGTATGAAAAAGTTCTGGAGAATTAGAAAACTTCCATATGTTTTTGTGTTAATTTAAATGATATAAATAGGCTATAGCCAAGCTATAATTTTGCATAAATGTATGTATGACCATATACATACAACAGTACAATTTGTGAAAGCATCTGTGGAGAAATGGCATTAAATATTAAGTTGGAGAAATCTTTTGAGAAATATCCCAGACCACAACTGCTTCTCTCCAAAATTTACAGAACACTATTTAAAACTGTTGCATTTCACAGAAAACATTGAATGAATTAAAGAGAAAGTATAAATGTGCAGCACCTATGGCTTTGACAGCATGACATCCAGAAGACGTTAAGTGATGTTTAAGATTTATTGTAGTAAAAATTGCTACTTTTCTTCAGATCTTTTCTCCAAAGAGCCCATGTCAAGGAAGGATATGAAAGCAAAGTACATTTTATGTAGCATTGGAACTGCAGCCTAAGAAAGAAAAATGCTACACCATGAAGCCTTGCTTTATATTACAGCTATTAAAATAATGCAAACCGACAGGTGTGATGTACAAAAATACATTTATTTTCAACAATTTCAAAATCACTGCCTTTTTTACAGTAGAAATATTCAAATGCAACAATAAAACCAATACAGTATATATTTATTTTTATGTATATGTATATTTATATCTTTCATGCATTTGTCTTGCTTATTTTTTAAGTATTGCAGTTGTCTGACTCATTTAAACCTTAAAATGAAAGGCAAATCGGCATCAGTTTGCCTAAGGTGAAATCACTGTAGGAGTCTATGAAAAGATGGTTACCATGTGTACAGCAACCTGATCGTTGTAGAATTGGGCAGGCTTGTTTTGTAAGCATCCAGTAAAACACATGAGTCACACATAGCATTCAACTATAACAACACTCCCAATAGCCTACCACTTGCCCCAGGGAAACTGTAGAAGAGACGGATGTGCATTACAACATCAGCTTCCTGGGCCTTATAAGGTCGCCACCAGTGGGGTGATTACAAAGGGCACTGCTCCTTTAGAAGTTCCTTCTGGCTGAGGGCATCCCACTTTTATTTTTTTATATACAAACAGGCTCTTGAAGAAGGGGTGCATGATATGGATGGCTAAATAGTTGTGACATAGTGGTAATAAATGCATCAGGAAAATGCAGGATAATGCATTTGTGACATTGGCTTACTCTAGGATGCTAGTTTAGGGTTGAGGTTGTCCATTCAGGAGTGGCTTGTGACTTCTCATCCTCCATGATGACCATAGGCCTGGCCCGGTTGATATCTGACCCCACTCATGCGTCAGAGCATATGCTGGATTTGTCTTTTTTATTTGAGTGGAGCTATGCCATTCCTTTGGCATGAACAGATACTCTGGTCAATTTAAGATTTTGCAAGGATGGAGAACTGGTTAAAATAGTCTGACTCAAGTACCTGATGGAGTCAGTTGGTTCTACAAATGTGCTTGGGGAATTTCCTGCTTTAATCACGTGCCTTGGCTCAGCTGTGGAATATAGAGATAACTTGGAGAATAGATATTAATGTTCCTAGGTACTCTCTTCCCTCATGGAGAGTCAGATCAGTCCTATTTACTAGGAAGCGGAGATGTACAAAGTGGATGGTCTGGCAGCGGCTATAGAAATGAAATAATTCTTGGGACAGATCAGAATGTATATGGATTGAGGCTCATCTGAACTCCTACAGTGCAGCAATGGAAGCTGCCAAGGGTGGTTAGTTTTCTGCATCCACCCAGAACAGGGCAACATTGCTCTGCAGCACCTCCATGACCAAGATGTTAGAGGGGAGAGAGCTACGACAGTTGATGGTGTGCTATGAAGAATTTACATTGTTTTGGGGAAGATTGCCCCCCCACACACACACACATACAAGGATAGTTTTGCAGACACGGTGCTCTGTTATTTTCAGCTATTGCTGGATTCACAGGTGGCAGATGTTATGAAGAGTACTTCTATACAGTTATATTTAGTACTCTAGTTGCAGCCCTTTCTGGCTCATTTATATCTGGTGATAGTTATCTATGTCTTTGTTACATCCCATATTTAGTACTCCTACACAGTAGATAGGTAAGGGGGGGTTAGACTGATGAATTATGGAATTGCAGCACAAGCCCCAATCCTTTTCTATGTGCATCACAACGTGACAAAGCTTTCACTGCAATGTTATGACACAGCTTTTGTCATTCTGATGAAAGGTTTTGGTTCCTATGGATGCCATTGCTGGAAGGGCAATGAAGCTACTGTACCTTTGAACAGTGTCCAGAAGATACAATTGGTACAAACTGCAGCAATTAGGTTTCTGACTGATACAAGGGACAGGGAGCATATAATGCCTGTATCAGAAAATGCACTGATTGCTAGTTGCTTATGAGCCATAAGGCCTTAACGCTCTAAAAGGCTTAGTGCTTGACTATCTAAAGGACCTCTTTTCTGTTACAAACTTGATCAGTGTTAAGATTTCTAGGAAAGCTCTCATAAAGATGTCCCCTACAGTCTGTGCACCATCTTTCTGGCATATGGAGAAGTCCTTCTCCTAAATTGCTTGCAGTGGACCATATCCCCACAGGAATTGCATTGTACCCCAACTCTTCCATTGTTTAGAAAATTTGTAAAGATTCAACTCTTTTGTCAGACCTATCCTAGAAATTTTAGGGTTTTTTATTTTAATCAATACATTTTTTGTTTGAAATTTTGTTACCAACCTTTAGTGCTTGTTTAGTGCTCTGTCTGGCTTCTTGCTCATAGAGGAAAAAAAAAAGAATAAATAAATTTCATAATGAATTGTGCTAAGCCTGTCTTTCTACAGATTCTGTGCAATTTGTATGAATACATTCGAGAGTGTTCCTACAGGCTACTCGTATCCTCTCAATTCTTTATCAACCTCATAATAAACTGCAAAAAAAAAAAAAAATCTTATAAAATAAATGGCACCCCCGTGCTCAGAAAAATAAAAAAGCCCCCCTATGACACCTAATGATGTCACTGTATCACTGCACATATCTCCTAAAATCCTATACATTTTAAAACAAAATGTAGGCCTTTGCTGAAAATACATTGCCTAACTCTACTGTAGAAACTAACACAAAGAGTATCATTGACAGAAGCAGGATAATTAGATGTGGAGCTACTCATGGGATGAGTAGTCCTCATTTCCAAGCATTTAAATAAAACTATATTCATTGCAATTGTTGGATCAAATCTGATCTGTACACCAACGCCTCTCAAGATATCCAGCCATTTAAAGTAAGCAAATAAACGGTAGAAATCATTTAATTAAATTCCTCCTGCCATCCCCTTCAGACCCCTTCTTATTTTCTAAGTCAGTTGAATATGTAAATAGCACAATTTTGGCATCTGGACACCATTTTGCATCCCTCCATAATTCTATTGGCCTGGCATTATTCCAAAGCATCATGAGGGCAAAATGAAACAGAGAGAAGAAATGGTAGGGGTGATCTCAGAAATGTTCTCAAATTCTAAGTGATTTCAGCTGAGGTATAAGTGAAAAAGAGACTTTGCAGATTGCATTTTTAAGGACTGGAAAGAAATATGTCGAAGAACACACAGCATAAAAAGAAAGAAATTCAATCATAACTATTTCACAAAAACTAACAAAAGAACATGATTCACTTTTTTCTCAAACTGCTAACATTTTGGGATTGACACTACAGACACAGACTAACTTGCTGAGTTAGTTGTTGCTGTTTTCCTGTTCCTCCTTTCCATTCTTTCCCCTTCAATATTTATTTTCTCTATATATCCCTAGAATAAGCATTTTATAAAGAATACAGCTGCCATTATCTGGACAAGCAACATTTAAGATTTAAAATGTAAAATGAAGCCAATGATCTGACAGGGGGAGTGGAAGGTGCAAGGAATTTATGGGAAATATCTTACTTGTAGTTTAACAGGAAGGATAAGGGTCAATCATGGTTTATGCAAAGATAAATTATTAATTTTCACTTGTTTTTGTTTTTGTTTTGCATACAGCATGGATGTATGCCCCCCTCCCCCATTATTTAATTACCTGGTAGCTAGTTTATTGAGCATAAATTGGAAGAAACTCAGTCACAATGCTTAATGACACCTTTAGTTAATCATTGTCTCTCAGCTTAACTTATCTTGGAGAACTGTGAGAACAGGACAGGACCACGTATGCTGGCTTGAATTCCTTATAAGGAGGATGGGAATAAGGGAGGACTGGAATCCTCTGTGATTGTGTTTTATGCTGCCTAAACAATAAATGTGTTGATTGGGAACATCACTATTTCCACAGTTCCTGAGGCATAGTAGTCCTGAAAAAGGAAGCTATTCTTTACATTTTGGAGGTTAGTGAACCTAAGAAATCACTAAGGATTTTTTTAGGGATTAGCGCCTCAGCAAAATACATTCTTTAATAAAAAAAAGTACATTGATATATGTCTTTTGAATATACCAAAACAGTCTTTACCTGAAATGACAGTGACAATAGATCAGTTTGCATATACTACATTGTTAATATTTTTCATGTTCAAATGTGGATTTAAATGTGAATCCTCCAGTTCTAATATTTGTTTTGTAGAAAGAAACGTTTTAGAATGTTTCCACAAGATCTGAAAGGGCTGCACCAACTTTTAAACTGATTCCTCTGAAGATTTTATTTTACTCAGAGCTATAATCCTTCTCCCTCTCTCTCTCTCTCTCTTTCATTCACTGGCAGATTCTTTTTTATGGATGTAAAAATAATAGAATCTGTTGACAAGAATTAGTCCCAACCTCTTTTTTTCCATTGCTGAATTATATACCTAGTCAGCATGAAATTTACTGCTACCATTGCTGATCTCTATCCTGCTTCTGAACATTACCAGCCATCAGGGAAAAACAAAACAAAAACAGCCCAAAGCCATCCACCAATCATTGTGCAGCAGCAGGAACATGAGTAGTGGTGTCTTTCTGCCGGACTGATTTCATCTCTAGACTCCAGCCTATGGTACTCCTCCTACATCCCATTGAATAAGTTTAAAAAAATAAAACAGATTGACGTCAAGAAGGGGGCAAAAGCGCAAGCAACACTTTTATTTAGGATTTCACTCTTTTTTTAAAAAAGATTTTTTTTAACCTGCCTTTCTTATTTTTATAAATGACTCAAAACAATGAACATACCTAATACTCCTTCCTCCTCCTATTTTCCCCATAACAACCACCCTGTGAGGTGAGTTGGGCTGATAGAGAGGAACTGGCCCAAAGTCACCCAGCCAGCTTTCATGCCTAAGGCAGGACTAGAACTCTCAGTCTCCTGCTTTCTAGCCTGATGCCTAAGCAATAAAGGCCAATGTCCATATTTTCCTAAGGTTGATCCTGTCATTCCACTATTTGCTGTTGCAGTCTTTGGCTAAACTATTAAAGGCCACAGAATATAAATACTTACTGTATGTCTGCTGTGGAGACTAGTTCTGTTGTATAATTCTGATAGACCACTGGCACACGTCTGCTGTGTTTGGATGCAAACAAAGAATATAGTAAACTGGTGGAAGATGGGCTGACCAGAAATGGGCTTGCTGCCATCACCATGAAATAACCAGTGGGTTTCAATCTAAGCCAACCCATTACTAATCACCTGACTTTATCTTAGGGATAATGATATAAGTATAACAGATTTTACACATCTTGCAGCTATTCTTAGGTTCTATCAGCTTAAGGTAGAAAAATCTACTTTAACATTAGTACAACTATGAATGACTTATGGCTGTGTCACTCATGGTCTGGGGATGAAAAGAAGACCACTTGTTGTCAGGTCATGTTTGTATCATGATTAGGCACAAGTGGAGGAAGATCCCAGTGTCATTTTTTGAAACTTGGGAACCACAGATAAAATATTGAAAAACTACTACTTCACATCTTTCATACCATGACCCCACCATATAAACCTTCTTTTAAATTCTTGGCATGGTTTCCAGGTTTTCCACAGACATTCTCTTAGATTTATGGGCAGAGAAATCAGGTGGATTTTTCTCTGGATTTTTCCAGAATGGCCAATTTTCTGAAAAATTTTCAAGTGTAGGACTGCCACATAACAAGGACAGAAGCACCACAACTGTAATGTAAAATGCCCACTCAGAGATATTTTCTCATGATGTCTTCCCTTAAGATTCAACTGAAGCATGAAAAAACAAGAACAACACCCACTACTGGACAGAGGATTATAGAACAAAATGCAGGTAATTCACACATCCCTAGGCTAGCTTATAACTAAATAAGTGCAAGAATGTCATTATCTATGAATGTCTGCAATTCTTTTCTCATTCAGCATTATTTCTAAAGCAAATTATTTTTCATTAAGCTGAATAAGAATTGATAGGAAAAAAACACAGGAAGTTTTCTCCATTTGATTCTAATTTAGAGTAATCTGCCTGGCATTACTTTGAACATTTGTATATCTGATCAAAGGGCTCAAGGACTGTTCTGAACTTCCTGAAGAAAGTTTCCCAAAATGGTAATCAGTGTAATTGTGTACTGTTAGGTCTATTGGTAAGGAGATTTGATTGGGTTAGAATGCAACTAGATGGGATAGTAATATACTTTTAAGTACAGTAAGTATTTTAAAGTACAGTAGGCTTTAACAAAGAGTGATCTTAATAAAAGAGAATATCTGTAGCTCAGGGTTGAACTGTGGAGTTCTTGGTGCTCTCAGGGCACTGATAATGTTACCTAGTTGGATCATAAAGTATCTGCAAGCAAACAACTGAGCTTAGAGACACCAAGAACTCCAAAGAGTGATCTCTGTATTGAAACCATATTTTAGGGCTATTTTTCCTGCAGTGTGCTACAGGGAGAGAAAAAGAGAGAGAGATTATTCAAATCTTCCCAGCTA